>NC_060276.1:28506826-28514713 GCF_021613505.1 Equus quagga | reverse complement strand
CTGTTTAAGCAAAGTAACCCTGAGGTCACAGAGGAAGACACAGTGAAAGGTAGACTGAGAAGACACTTCTGGGGCTCCTAAGAAAATGAGCTAGGTCCTGTCCAGGCATCCAAAGGGAGTTCTCAGTGTTTGGTGTGTTTGGGGGATGAAATAGAGAGGAAGGACTTGGGGTGAGCGGTTCAGTGGGGAGGTGGGGGCTGTCCAACCTAGTAACTTTTGAGGTGTGTGCCTCTAGGAATGAGGGCAGGGAAAGGCTGATTTAATCACTTAAGGCTTCCAGTTAGCAGAAAGTTAATTGTTCTATGGCTTTGGGATGGCAGTCTTGCTTTGGGCTAAAACTTTGTGAAACAGAGCCTGCTGAGGGGAAGGGACTAGAAGCTTCACTACATGGAGTTCTCCACCTTAAGATTGGAGCCAGGGGGAAAGACAGCTCTCCAGTGGCCCTAGGCTTCCTTGTGGAGGGCTTCCCATCTGCCCATTGAAAGTATAGCTTTTAGCGTCTGTAGAATTTTGAATTTCAACAGGGTCTTAAGTGCTTCAACAATAGGGTGTGTACGACATCCAGTACATTTCTGAGCAACTGGAGAGGGTCACAGTGGTGTTGGGGCAAGAGGTCAAACACTAATGGACTAACCATCCAGAGGAGTATGTATGATAATCCCTAAGAAATGTTCCACATCATAGGAAGGTGCCCATTGCTGCTGGACCTGCAACAGCTTGACATGGGGCATGTGTAAAGAGAGAGTTCTGTATAAGTTTCAGGCATTGGGGTCCTCCAGGGAGACAAAGAAGGTGTTTCAAAGGGCAGTGGGCTGATTAGGGGACTGGCTGTGCAAAGTTTTTCTTGAAGATCCAGAATTTTTACTTCCACCACCTCTTCTAGGGGCCTTTGCAAAGCCTGGAGCAGCAACCAAAGAATTGAAGCATTTAACTAGGCTCATAAAACCCAAAAGCCAATCCTTAGGCCAAATTGTCTGGACATTTCCATTAGAATAAATTTATTTGATCAAGGGAAATGTCCATCTCTTAGTTGCCCCAATGAAGTGTTTTTGCTTTCTCCCTTCTAAAGCATATTGTCCAAAGTCAAAGATTTCCCAGTTCTACAGCAGTGCAAACATTTTACATAGTTTCATAGAGGAAATGCTGAGTTTTCAGGTGCTGGCAGTGACTATTGAAGATTAGGCATTCATGGCATTTGTTTCATTCAAATAATTATTAGCTTTAATTCCCATTTCTAAGGTTCTTTTGCTTAATAAAAAATGGTTACAGTAAAAAAATGACTTTGTGGCATTAATACAGCTATTGGCGATTATCATTTGAAATGCTGATGCTCCACCCAGGAGCTATTTGATTACATGATTTCTGCTATTTGGCTCCACGCTTTGGCTTTCTTCTTGGCCAGGGAGAACCAGACTGGCTCAACCCGCTCGACTGACTCAACCAGCTCCACTGGATCAGCTGGATCCACTGGTGCAACCACCTCAACTGGCTCAACTGGCTCTTGGAACATGGCTGGGAGAGTTGAAGATCGCCGGGTTTCTTTTCCCATGGCAGGCACTTGAAATATCTTCAGATCTTCAAATCCTACCAGAACAACAGCAAATAAAACACAAGTAGTAAGAAGCCCCAGAGATACTGATATTGCATCATGAGATCCAATACAATTTTTCCTCCTTTCAGGTTTCTTCTGGCTTCTAAAAGTCAGTGCTTGGGCACTGCCATTGGTGGTATGTCAAAGATGTAAAATCAATATGGCTATGACCACAGGGGCCTGGACATGGGAAGGTCTGAGAGAAAATACCCACAGCTATAACTGCCGGTCTTTGGATGGCTATTATTAGATTGTCTTACACTTTTGAAGTGAGACTACAGAAGAAACATATTGTATGGTATCTGTTCAGTTTTTTAAATTTTAAATAAGGTAATATTATTTTTGTTTTGCTAATCCACAATGTTGTGCGAAATGACTGATGACTCAATAGATCCATCCAGTAAAAGTCTGTGCTAAATGACATTGTACCAACTGCTCTGACCAACCAGACTACCTCCCTATTCCCCAATTCTATTCCTTCCCTCATCCTGCTTTATGGTTGATTGACTCATGGCTTAGACTCAACCAGTGGTTCTCAACCCTGGCTACACGTTAGAATCACCTAGGGCTCTTTTTAAAAGTGCCAGTGCCCACGCCATTTCCCGAACTAACTGAATTAGAATCTCTAGCAATGGAGCCAGGGCCATCTGTAATTTTTTAAAAACTCACTGTGTGATTCTAATGCACAGTGAGAGTTGAGAACCACTTGGCAGGAGTACAGTGCCCATGAGGCCATTAATAGCTATAGTCAGGCACTGCTATTTCATGGCCAGACAGTGGGTTCCTAAATTCCTAGTCTAGTTAATTTCTTCATGAGGGACCTAAGGGAGAGGACAAAGATGATGCAATGTAAATCCATTCTCCTCTCCTCTTGCTCCTGCTGAAAAAACATCCCTCTGGCACACAACCCTACTGATAAGACCACATTCTATTCTATCCCAGCAGAGTGTTTTTTCAGCTTTCAACATTTCCCCACCTCTCACATCCCTGCTCAGAATATGAAGTGGCTGAAACAAGCCTTTTAAATAGTTAAAAAACAATTCAATACCATTGGGCCTTTATGGTGGATTATTTTCAACAGTTTCATTGGGAATATAGAAGGTGAGAAAATACTGCTTTGATGTGAACTGGAAGGTAGCTTGGTTCTTTCCTCTTAAATACTAGCTACAGGAATGTATAAGTGAGTGATCATAATATTGTGCCTTTACAGCTTCCTTGATGGGGTAAAAGACTGGAAGACTCTCTGAACCTTACACACTGGACTTCTAGTAGTCATAATAATTAGACTTTCCTAAAACAAGCTAATATTTGTATCTAATGAAAGAGTCACGAAAGACTCATGAAGCTGATTTGGGGAGGAAAAGACATGTATTGTCTAAGCCTGAAATTGTAAAAGTTTTACAACATTTCACCAGAGCTATTTTTTGGGGAGCGGGGTGGGGGTTTTTACCTGCTTTGGCAGACTTAGGTAGCTTCATTTGTGCCATCTTCTCCTGTCTATTGACATCAGAAGTGAAAATCATTCTTGGTTGGTTTTCATTTGCATGGCTAGTTCCCTTTAATACAAAAATGAAAACAGAAAGTTTATAAGTCCTGACATGAAAATAAAAATTATTTATTCAGAAGACCACAAAGTACCAGCCCTATCCTGGGTATTATGAGTTCAACATTAATCAAAGGGAAAGAGAGAGAGAGAAAGAGAGAGAGAAGGGAAGAAATAGCACTGAGAACACCTTGGTTCAGAATTTAGGTTCACAGAACCTAGCTGGTTCAAGTTTACTACCTTTCAGATCTGGAAGAAAATGTTGTCTAATCATACAAATAGTGTAAACAGGTTAACAGCAGAACTAATTTAAGAACAATCCTTTCCCTCGCACTTTACCAGCACCTAACAGCAAGCTAATAGAATGTGGTGGTTACACACAAATCTTATCAATTAATTGAAGTGAGTTCCATAGGATTTCTACTTAGCAAACCTTGTTGACATCTGACTGGCACTCCTTGCATTAGAAAGCTATATAACTACAGGTCTTTTCAAAATTGTACAGTTTAAGTTTTGCAAATTAACCTCTCCATAACTGGTCTAAGTTAACGAGTTTGTATTCTCTAGTGTATTTCCCCCTGACAAAAGCTTTAACCAAGGTGGACTTTTCCCCTATATAATCCTGCTCCCATAAAAATACTAATGATGAAAATGAAAAGATCTTTAAAGCAAAGAGTTAAACAGATCCTCACGTGATCTCTCAATGACAGTAAGCACTTAAAAATATAGGAACTTAGACATCTCTCTTGATACGTAAATTTGATGTTTTCTTGAGTCAGTTTTCTGCAGTTTTGACAAGAGGGAGTCTCATTCCAACACTTCCAAAGACATTGCAAATGGGACATTGGAAGCAAAACATAATCCCAGCACCCGTGATCCACATGTGGTACCATTAGCCTAGTTCATCACATAACTTTTCTTTTAACCTACAGGGAGGTGCCACACCAAACCAAATCAATATGTAGAAACCCAAACATCAAACATTACCTTTATTTACATGAAAGTAAATCGTTATGTACTGATATGGAAAGGTACTCAGAAATAAAAAGTTAAGTGAATAATAATACGTATAGTTTGATTACATTTATAGTTTCTTAAATACATATACATATCTATGGGCATAAAACATCTGTAAGAATAGTTACTCAACTCTCACCCCAGTGGTTACTTTTTTTTTTATAACTTACTCCTTATCTTTCAACCAATTTCATAGAATCCTGCTCTAGAATATTTAGGATAGGATTGATTTATAGAATCTTCTCATATTCATTACTTTTCACAGATCCTTTAAGAGCATAAAGTGGGGCATGTTTGTATGAGTACAAAGCAAGTCTTTTCCCTGAAGGGTTCCCCTGCCTTGATTAATGCACCCAAAGAGGTGGGGAGCTGTATGCCTGGCAAAGTTCCCAATGCAAGCTTAACCAACTGGCTCCAGCAAACTTTTGGAGTGTTTTCTGGGTTGCCCCAGGTCCTACCCCATGTCTAGGCTCCTTAGTCTCAGCCTTGGCTCCAGCTCTGTTCTTGGTTTTTGGCTCTTTCATAGGAGTGTGGGCCTGGGAACTCCTTTGCCTCTGCTTTATCATGGTTATCCAAGCTGGCTGTGGGGTAGTAGAATCTGACTGTTGATCAGGAACCTCTCCTGAGAAAGGAATGACAGGAGTTAGAACTGAAGTGAGGCAGGCAGGGTCTTGAGCCTGGCTAGGGCCTACCCACAATAATGTCCCAAATGAGATCCTTGTTAGTTGACAAGGGAAAATAAACAGATATCACGTAGAGAAGGGCCCCCTTCTTTTGTGCCCTCCCCACAACCTGGCAAGTCAGGAATTCCTTGGGTAGATAAGAAGCTTTACTTCAAAGTTTGCATACTGTCCTTTTACTGGTCCCCTTCCCTCCCGTCTTCATCCCTCTTCTTATCCCCAAATCAGGGTAGGATAATGGTTGCCAGGTGGGCTGGGAGAATTCCTGGGAGGCCAGAGACTCAGGTCATTGATATCATTCCTCTAACTCCAAGAAAAATCTTATAGCATTTGTTACTTCATAGGCCCTCATGCAAGTGTGTGGTTACATGGGCGTGGTCATAGGCATATACAAGACTATGTGATAGTGAGTCTGAAGGTAAAAAGGCTTTGAGAAAGATTAGTGCTCAAA
The DNA here is from genome assembly GCF_021613505.1 of Equus quagga. NCBI lineage: Eukaryota > Metazoa > Chordata > Mammalia > Perissodactyla > Equidae > Equus > Equus quagga. Next base: position 28,509,431 of record NC_060276.1, on the reverse strand, counting down.
AGATCACCTAGCTCTGGATTCTTAGACATTTCAAGTGATTGAAATAGCTGTGGAAGTACAAACATTTACAGTAAATTAAGATTTCAAGCTGAGAATCTGAATATAGTGCTCTGTAAATGAGTTGACTTAAAAAACCCATATGGTATTGGGGGGAGCATAATGTATGTAAAAGTATCTTGAGAAAAGCATAAAATTCCATCTAAATGTAAGGTGCACAGAGGGTGGTAGAGAGGGAATTCCAGTCATGTGTCTATTACAAAATGTGAATGGATGTCCATAGGGGGCCCCCTGAGGAAATAGAAGACTCAAAATTAACCATCTCCAAATCCATTGATCTAGAATGGAGCACTATCCTGCCCCTAAATCCACAAGCCAGCCCAATCAAAGCAACAATTCAGCAGGCAAGGCTACAACAGACTTCCTCCCATTCAAGACTTTGACTTCCAGTTCTTCCCTCCATTTGGTACTTACTTGCCATCTGGAAAGATAAAATCTCACCTGGGATCTTGTAAGCCGGTTGCTTCCTGGCCATGCTTTCAGATTTGGGCCTGCTCTGTTGCTTCTCTGCAAAGTCAGATGTTGTGGTGAGGTTCTCCGCAGTGCCCAGGAGCCCCTGGGAGGTGCTTCTTTTGATTTGCTGTTCTCTAACTATGGAAGATGAAATTGGTCCCAAAGAGAATGAAGGAAGCTTGGTAAAATCACCTTGTTTCTCACTCTTGTACTTTGGTGAGGAAGAGATTCTTCTCAGTCGGACTCCAAAAAGGTTTTCAACATCAGCCCCATTGGCGAATAAATCTGAACAGCTAATATTTTGATCACCACTCTCAAGAACTTCCTCCTTAGAGTGAGTGTCCTCTGAAGTGGATGCTTCCCAGGCAGAAGCAGTGGTGAACTTCACAGCTTTGGTAGCAGTAGTCAGCATGTTCTTAATGAGGTCTTCAGCGACTTGGCGGTGTTTCTTGGTTTCGTTTGGAGAAGCTGGGCTTCTTGGTGGGGACCAGCTGCTAGAATTGCTCTCAGGAGTGGTTCCCTCAGCAGCAGCACTCACGGAACTTAAATAAACCTGTTGCTGATATTCAGGGTCTGCAAAAGCCTGAAAAGAGTGTCTTGGAGGCAGGTGCTCCTCAGAAATGTTCCACTCTACAGGTACACTCACTGAGTCTGTTGAGAAAATCTGTGGCTGGAATTCAGCTCCGTCCTCAGCTCGGAAAGGGCATCTGGAAGACAGCTGCTGTTCAGAACTCGGTTCTTCAGTAGAGCTCTCAAAAGCTGAGTAGACTTCTTGCTGATAGTCAAGCTTCCCCAGTGCCCGGGAAACGTGTCTGGGAGGCAGCTGTACTTTCAAACTTCTCCACTTCACAGGAGCACTCTCTGAATGTGACAAAACTTCTTGCGGGTCTTCAGGCCCCTCCGAGGACTGTAAGGGGTGTTTCGTAGGCAGCACTTTCAAAGAAATGCCTCCCTTGATATCAGCACTCTCCCAACTTGAGGAAACTTGGCGCTCAACTTTAGGCCTCAACAAAGATTTGGAAGGTTGATTTGAAGACAAAGGATCCACATAAACATCCCCCTCAGTAGCAGGGCTTTCTGAAAAGATTTGCTGTGCCATAAACTTCACAAATGACTGGGAAGGATGCCTCAGAAGCAGCGATTTCTTAGACATGTCTCCTTCAGCAGCAGTGTTCTCTACACATGAGAACATTTCCTCAAAATTAGACCTCGTTAAGAACTGAGTTGGATATTTGCCAGGGAGTGGGCTTCCAGAAATATCCCCCTCAAAAGCAGCATTCTGAAAACTTGACATTTGCTGGACTTTATGTCTCACAAAGGACTGAGAAAGATGTTTGGGAGGCAGTGGCTCTGTAGAAGTGCTCCCCTCAATGACAACACTCTCTGGACCTGCAGAGATTGGTTGGTTGACTACTGGTTTCATCAGGGGCTGGGAAGGCATTGTGGGAGGCAGTGGCTCCATAGAAATGCTCTCCTCAACACCTGTGCTCTCTGGACCTGCAGAGATTTCTTGCTTAGCTCTTGGTTTCACTGGGGGCTGAGAATGATGTCTTGGAGGCAGCAGCCCCATAGAATTGATCCCTTCAACAGTAGCAATTTCTGGATCTGAGGAGACTGGTTGCTTGACTTTAGGCCTCATCAGGTGTTTAGAAGACTCTCTGGGAGGCAGCGGCTCCATAGAAATGCCCCGCTCAACAGCAGTGCTCTCTGGACCTGCAGAGGCTTGTTGCCCGAATTTAAGGCTCACCCAGGGCTGGAAAGGGCGCCTGGGAGGCATCGGCTCCACGGGACCAATCCATTCTACAGAAGCACTCATTGAACCTGAGGAGACCTGTTGCTGAACAGTCGGCCTCACAAGGCACTGAGAAGGGTGTCTGGGAGGAATCTGCTTCACAGAAACACTCCACTCCTCAGGTGTGTTCTTTGAAACTGAGGAGACTTCTTGTTGGTCTTTGGGCTTCCCCAAAGCCAGGGAAGGGTGTCTGGGAGGCAGATCTTCCTCCAAGCTGCCCCAATCCTCAGCACTATTGTACTTTTCAACATAGCTATTTGATTCTGTGGAGACTTCTTCTTCAGCCTCCCTCAAAGCCTGGGA
>NC_060276.1:28250184-28506816 GCF_021613505.1 Equus quagga | reverse complement strand
GCTCATCAGAACCACTCAATTCCACAACAAAACTTTTTGATTCTGTGAAGACTTCTTGGCCATTTTCAGGCTTCCCCAAGAATTGGAAAGAGTATCCAGGAGCCAGCTGCTGCTCGGAACTGCTCAGTTCCACAGCTGAACTCTCTGATCCTGGGAAGACTTCTCGTTCATCTTTGCACTTCCCCAAGGACTGGAAAGAGTATCTGGGAGCCAGCTGCTGCTCAGAACGACTCCTCGCCTCTGAAGTGCTCCCTGAATCTGAGGGGTCTTCTTCAGCTTTGGGCTTCCCTAAGGACCGGGAAAGGCTTCTGGGAGGCAGCTTCTCTGCAGGAATGCCTCCCTCTGCCAAAGCACTTGCCATACCCGAAATGCTTGCTGTAAAGGCCTGGAGAACATTTCTAGGAGGCTTCTCTTTGCAGATAGTTGGGATATCTTGAGGTGACTCCATTTTAAATTGGATGTTTTGAGAATCAAAGCTGGAAGCTTCCTCCTCTTCTGACTGAAGATGAGAAGGATCCATACATACCTGAGCCTTCACTGCCACTGAGGAAACGACATCTTCTTCCGTTGTGGAAGGGCTTTCCACCACTGGTAAAAGAGAAGCTCTGACTTCCATCTTCTCAGCTCCAGAAGCCCCATCTTCACGGTATGGTGATTGACCACTATCCGTGGACTCTTCCATGTCTTCAGGTGTGGGTTGTGATGCTGATGCTTTGCTGGCTTCAAAATCTGCACCAGCATTTCTCCTTCCCATGTCCTCTTTAGCTGAAAGCAACTCCAGAAGAGTAGTGGTTTCTGCCTGTGGTGTTATGGGCTGCTTCATGACTTGCTTCTCCAGGGACAAGAGCCAGGGAAGGCAATCCCTGGCAGTGTTATCATCAGTTGGGGACCCAGCTCTATCAACTAGGCCAAGCCTGTGATTGGATTGTTTCAAGCTTCTTCCTCTGGAACCGCGCTCACTCATTACTGAAGCACTCCACCTTTTTCTTACATGTTGTCTTCTATACACTGCTGACAACGGGCAGCCCTGATTCCAAATAGCATCTGTGTTTGAAGCCTGATCTACTGTCTTCTTCTCATAAATCTCAGTTTTGTTGCTCTGTTCCTGGCTCGAGGGACCTGTACCAAATAGAAATAAGGGAAGGAAAAATACATGTAAAATAAGAATACTCTGCCCTGGCCCAGTGGGTACCCGTTTGCTATTGAATTCCCTAGTATGCAGAAGTAGCTATGCAGAAGATAGAGAACAACTTGGTCACTATAAGCCTTCGGCAGTTGGAAATTTTTAAATCAAAGTGAAATCCCAGTTTTACAAACTGATTCCAAGGTTGGCTCATCACCATTATATCAATAGTCTGGTCCACCGTTTGGTGTGAGACACATCAAAAGGCAATTTTTGAACTTGTAACAATTACCTTTTAGGAAACTGCCTGGGACAGGGCAAAGGGAAATTTTACTTTCTAATTAGCATTTATATTTTCTACTTAATTCCACTTAATTTTCATATCATGTGCAGGAATTGCTTTGCGTTTTAGAAAGGTGTCAACAGGGGTTATCTGGGAGGTAGGATTATGGCCCTCTCCTGCTCTCTATTCTCTTGTATTAAAATAATCCAATGTAATACACATGCAAAGCAATTCTTGGAAAGCCTTAACAATTGCATTGGTCCATAGGCTTCAGGTCAAGCACAAAGCAGCAGTTATTCAGAATGCTCATCTCTCTAGTACTCTTACTAAGGAACGCAGTTTGCTCTCCAGGTGGGAGGGCCCTCACTGCCTTCCCTCCCTCATCATCCACTGCATCCCTAGCGCCATCTAGTGGTTTCATATCCATCATACAGCACTGAGCACACCTAGCTGCGCTCCACACCACTCCCATTATATGGAAAAGCAATCAAAGTATCTGCTCCCATGGACACTGAATCAGTTCTATCCTCTGTGTATAAAAGGGACAACTATTAAAAAGAAATATGAAAAAAGATAAAAAGAAAGTGAAAGATTACTCAATTTGTTTTTTTTCTTTTTCTTTTTTTTCTTTGCAGAACAGTTTTGTGGTTTTGTTAGTTTTCACGGGAAAATATGTTTAGGGATATCCTGTCTTTGAACCCACATGTGAAATCCTTTGTGACAAAAATATGAAAAAACTGTTCGACTTGATTTGTGGAACTGGAATTTTATTTTATCAAGTATTGCTTGAAATTCGATTGCCATCAGCTGGAGCCAACAGCCGCACGTATACACACACAAACACACAGAGAGATTTTCACTCCAGTGGTATTTGTTGTTTGGGGATCTAACAGGTGTTGGCTGCCAAGGACATCTGTCTGCAGCTGGCCAAGCCCTCTTTGCCCGTGGATATGGGAACTGGTCTCACTGTTAACACAAGACCTTTTCTCTCGACTGGAAGAGGAATGCAGCTTTAAAAAACTAGTTTTGGGCCAATTGTGTTATTATCGCTGAGGGGGAATGCTGAAGGGAACTCACTGGCTGCCTCAGATATCTGGGCTCACTGAGGAACTCAGCATGTACATTAGACTTGGAGAGGATTAAACCAACTTACAAACAAACACAAAACACCTCTCTGGTTGCAAATTCACTTAGATAAAATAGGGATCCAGGTATAACCCTTTACCTAAATCCCACACAAGTGGCAATTGTACTAATTAGGTAGTTTAGATGGAGAAACTTGGACCACATTAGTAAGTATCTTCAATTGAAAGCTCTCTGAGGACCAAGGACAGCAGGCCTGAGTAATTCTCATTATACAGCTCCTGTCACATAGCACTGTGCAATTAAGCTTGTAGTACATGTTTCTGGCTGAGGGTGAAGATGTGCCAACCTGCACTGTCTTTTTTTGGCTTCTTTTGGTCAGCTTCTTTTGGTTGGTTTGTACTCTTCTCTTCTTCAAAAACCAGTGCAAGGCTTGGCTCCTCCGGCTTTGGTTTCACCTAAAAGAGGGAAAGAAAGAGCTTGAATCAGACTGTGCTCTCCACCCACCCCTGCATGGTTGCCAAAGAAAAGAACATCAGGAAAAAAGTCCTTGATATCCAAATGGTTCTGTTGGGAGCATAACAATACCATTAACGACGGAAATTCTTTCCAATGGCATTCATCACCTGGTGATCATTTTACCTATTGGAAGTAGTTCATCTAGATTGGAAATTTCTGATCTCTGAATGATATGCTGCAGGGAACTCTCTAAAACCCCCCGGAAACCACTGAACCACACTGCAAGGCCATCAGTCTGAAAATGGGGTTGCTGGGCCTGACAACAATCATACTCTTGGCAACACTGGAATTCCCAAATTTGCTTCACCAGGTCTGGGAGCCAAATTCAAATCCTGTTTGGCTTCTTTTCAGGGAATTTATAAAAGCATGAATTACAACTTTCCAGCTGAAAAGAAGAAAGAGGATCGGGGTTTTGTTTGGAAGGAAGAGAGAAAAAGATGAAGCATTCAGCCTTTACACTGAAGGGGTCAAAATTAGCTTAGTATAAACAAGGTTTTCAGAGAATTACGGTGCAGCTTTGGGAACGTCAGAGTAGCACCACACTGAGCAGTGTTTGGAATTCGCTTAGTGTAAGCCTTTATGACATGTTTTTAAAGACAAATGTACAACTCTTTATGCTCCCACTAAAAGTGCCTGTGCAAACAGACTCAGCTCAAAATTATGCACTTTTGAGTGATGAGGTCAGATAGACGTGGGTTCAAATCTCTGCTCCATCACTTTCTCTCTGTGTGACCTTGGGCATGTTAGTCTCTAAATCTCTGTGTCCACATCTACAAATCACAGATAACGGGAAGCCTCCTGTGGGCCTTGCAGACGTAAGAAATTCGAAAGCAGGGAGCAAGTGGCAGCAGCCTTAGTGTCAGAAATGATCCTGGACCCTTTTATATTCATCCATGTGTCAGGGAGAAAGTCACAAGGAAGAAGTAGATGTCACAGTCTTCTTCAAGAGTGCTGCCTAGGTCTTTCCTCAATTAGGCTATGCAGAAGGAAGAAAGTCAGAAGGGTCACACTAAGTTTCCTTTAGCCAACCCTCCCCACCTCCCAGGTTTGCAGTGAAGTGTCCAGGTGATGATGAATGTATAGGGTTTAGCGCATAGCAGTTGGCCACCCTCTGCTTGACACTAAACTATGGAGATCCTCTCAGGGCCCGCCAAGTGTTCATTCAACTTGTACTTTGTTCTCTTTCTAAAGCTAAACTGAGATGACTAAGCAAAGGGCAACATGGTGAGGTGAAAAGAGTCCTGGGCTGGAAGTCAGAAGACTGGGTTCTGGCCCTAGCTCTGCCACCACCAGGGGATTTGACCTTGGGCAAATATTTATGCTTTTATGTCCTTCCCGGTAAAATGTTCGTAACTACAAAATCTTTTAGTCTCTTTCAGCTCTGATTTATAGCCCTTTACTTATAGCCCAGAGTCACTGAGGAATTGGGTGTTTGACCAAAGTGAATCTTCCAGCTAACTGACATATCCTTTTAAACACCAACATCTTCCCATCTGTCTTAGCTTTTAGTAAAAATCTTTTCCAAAGGCATTACTTCCCTATCTTCCTAAACAAAGATCAGGGAACATAGTTCAACTTTTCTTGATGACTCGGACAAATAATGAACACGATCTATCACACTGGACTATGATACAGTGTGGCCCTGAGGGACTTATTGAGGTGGGCAAGGTTCTTGGTCCTTATACTAAATGGCCCCAGATCGTTTCTGTGATCTCTCTCTGTTATCAACTCTCACTTCTCCTTGCTGTCAGATCTCTAAGTCTGATCTGTGGCCATGTTTTCAACAAAATTGGCTTGCCTAAGTGTAGCTCTGCCTGCTAGAAAGTCATGTGACAGGACTTTGTGACATCTATGTGACACCAAGAGATTTTTGGAGAGGTTAATAGCTGAGTTCTGAATGCTTAGAGTTGCTGGGAACCTGACCTCCAAGTGACTGGAACAATTTGTAACTCATGGGTCTTATCTGATTAATAATTAAAAGGATCCTGATCTGGACTATAGTTGAGTATCTTCTACAAAGAGGGCTGAGCGAATTCCCAGATGCTAAGCCAATAATCAGTTTCTGGGGTTTAGGTCACTGTTTCTGCTTTCTTCAGTGCCTTTTATGTAAGTTCCACATGGTTGGGGCATCCCACCCACTAGATGCAAATTTGCTCACCTCTCTGGGGGTGTCAAGCCTGGGACAGTGCTCTTGACTTTACCGTCCCTACTTAGGGTATGGATCCTCCAAACCATACCACTTCCATAGGAGCAGTTTGCAAAGGTTGGAACTCGTCTTTTATTTTATAGGAGTTTATTCCCGGGCCTCTTGAAGGACTTACAGTCACTTGTGGGTTATTCTTCTTTTGCTTTCGGGGGTTTAAAGCCATCTTGTGTCGAGCCGCTGAGGAATCCAAACAGCCCTGGGTGGTGGCTGGGATGCTGAAACTAAGAGGCAGCTGAGCGCTGCTGGGAGAGGCACGCGTGGCAAACATGGTCACAGACTGTGAGTGAAGAGATCCAGGTGAGGGCTCAAAGGTGCTCTGGAGAGAGTGGGAGAAAAGAAATGAGTCAAACTCCATTTCCTGTCACTGCTCTCAAAGGTTGGAAATTGCTCTCACTGAAGCATTCCTAAAGAAGAAATCCTTCATGAACCACTGTTCATTTTTCCTACAGCAATATTGGCACTTTCAGTTAATAGGCTCATTGGAGGCAAGGTGCACACTTTCTGCTTGTTCCCTTGCAGGTGAAAACAAGAAACAAGAAGTTTGGGTTACTTCTCTGCTCAGAAAGCTCCCCTTTGACCACGGGATAGAAACCCAACCATTTAATGGAGTTTACAATGTCAGAGGGCTTGCATGTTCTCTTGTCCTGTACCGCCTTTTGCTAATAGGATGGGGTGATTGTGGTGAGAGGCACAGTCTGTGTCATTAAAACCCAACAGGGCTTTGGGATTCTCCATAGGAAGGCTTGGCAGAGGGAAGAAAATCAGGTTGGAAGAGGGCTTGTCTGTAAGCTGTGTTTGCATGAATAGCACACTACTTTTACTTATATTTACCGTTCATGGGTGCAAGGCTGATGGGAGCGCCCTGAGGAACTGAGTCCTCCCACCCCCAATGGGGTGGGGATGGAGACTGTCACCTTGTCCTCATTATGGCTGCCTCCACCTCTCCAAACTCTCTGATCCTGGGGCTCCTAGTTGGGTTCCCCTGTAGGAGCTTCAAAATAGTCTTTTCTGGGCTTCTTGACATAGCATTTTCCACACCTCAAAGAGACACCCCAGAGTGCCTCCCATTCCTAGGAAGCTCTAGACATTTGTATTAGCAGAAGTCCCTTTGAAGGCCAGGTGATGAGCCATCTCTCTCCTCGACACCAGTGGCAAATGATGTAGTTTAGAAGGTGGGCAAAATTTCCATTTGTGTTTATTTATTCATTCTTTTCAAACTAGCTTTACACAGTGCCAGGGACCCCTTTGGTATTTTCAGCTTTCATATCCCTTCACATTTCCCCACCTCCATTGTATGTTGATCCATTGATAACCTTAGCTACTATCTTGGTTCCAAATATGGTTCTTTTTTGGCCTGTGATTCCAGTGCCTGAGGACTTAACACAGGGCTAATGGGTGAAGCTGATGATACATCTGGCTCATCGTTCCAGTGTTGGGTTTTTTTTGGTGAGAAAGATTGGCCCTGAGCTAACATCTGTTGCCAATCTTCCTGTTTTTGCTTGAGGAAGATTGTCCCTGAGCTAACATCTGTGCCAATCTTCCTCTATTTCGTATGTAGGACGCCACCACAGCATGGTTTGATGAGTGGTGTGTAGGTCCGCACCCAGGATCTGAACCCATGAACCCTGGGCTGCCGAAGCAGAGAGTGTAAACTTAACCACTATGCTACTGGGTTGGCCCTCATCCTTCTGTTTTTAATTCTAGGAAAAGGAGGAGGAATATTTCAGTCAACTTTTGTGGAGTCAATCACACAAAATTAGGAGTCATCCCAAGCCTTTCCTAACTTCTTTATGCAACTGTCATCCATGAATTTATTTAGCACTTCTTCCTGATACTGCATATTTGACTTGCGTTATCTCTTGGAATTATGAATTTAATACTCAGTGTACCAAGTAATGTCTCTCGTTTTATTGTTCTGAAAATTTTTCATGCTTCAGGGTAGTCTCAAAGTTCTGGTCTCCTGGAACTAGACGAGAACATCTATGTTCCCACTAATCTCACATGATCTATCTCCCCATTTCCTCTCTGACCATGTCTCTTACTACTTTCTGCTCCAGACACACTGCTGGTTTGCTGTTCCTCAAACATGCTATGCATGCTCTTCCCTCAGGGCATTTGCACTTGCTGTTCCCTCTGCTGGGCATGCTCTTCCTCATGTCCATGTGTCTAGCTCCCTCACTTCCTTCAGGTCTTGATACAAAAGGCACTTTCTCAGTGACACCTTCCCTGGCCAACCTATTTAAAATTTTTGCCCTCCACCTTGACACTTCATGATCCCCTTCCCTGTGTTATTTTTTTCTTCTTGGCACTTTGATCACTGTCTAACATACTGCATATTTTGCTTATTCTCTTGTTTATTGTCCATGTCTCCCACTACAAAGATAAACTCCATGAAGAAGGGCTTTCATCTGTTTTACTTACTACTGTATCTCTAACACTTAAAATTGTGCTTGGTACATAGTAGTTGCTCAATAAGTGCTTGTTTAAATGGTGAATTATTTATGTTAAAAGCTTCCACCAGCTGTTGCCTTTTTGAGACATCATCAGAGAAAGCTCCTCTGTTCTCTATCATTTTACATATTCTTTCTGAGACCTCACCAGCTTCAGCCTAAGGGAAATGGAAAAAGTCAAGGAGGTCTGTGGGTCTGGAAACCCCAAAAGGACACCATGTAACTTGCTTTGCATGAAAGCTAATTTATGATGCCTAGACAGCAAGGAGATACACATTTAATAAATATTTTCAATTCAGTTCAATTCAAATCCCAAACCTTGTGGTATTAACACTATAGACAGAAGCACTGTTTAGTGAAACTCATTCTATAGCATAACAGAGAAATCTGGCTCAGCAAAATTCTAGCAATTTCTAGATTGAGTGTGCACAGGAGAAGGCTTACCTGTTCCCAATCACAGCCTAAGCCAAGAGTCCCTCAAACTTAATAAGAGCCACTATCCTTCCTGTGCTTTATTGACTCTCATTAAGGAATTGCTAGGCATTAGCTCTAAGCACAGAACCACAGCTATCCTCAATCCTGGGCTAAAAATGAGAGAGCAAAGCCATCAAGCATTATCCCCACCTGATTATGGTGCTCAAGCTCAGGCATGTGATTCAAAACAGCCTCAGGAGGCTCTCTGTTGTTGGGTTTAGAGTATGTTGTATGGGTATAGAGTATGTGTATATTTTATAACTTCCCTTAAACTCACCAGTGAATTAAATAAACTATGCATTAAATAAACTATTCAAACTCTCTGGAACTCTGGGCAGTGTCTCTCGAAGTATGGTCTAGGAATCCCCCAGCATCAGAATCACCCAGATTGAGTGATGAAAAAGCACATTTTAAGGACATTATCAAGATCCGATGAGTAAGACTATCAGGGGAGGGGCCTTAGACTAGCTTAACAGGCTCTCCACGTGAGTCTTCTGGGGACCAGGGTTGCAAACTACCGCCCAATCCTCTGGCATGAAAAGAAAGCCCCCCATCTTCGAACAGAGCACAGCAAGTCGCTAAATAGCCCCATCAAGTGCCTTAGAACAGGAGCCAGCAAGATCCGGATTCCTTCTGGGAAGTGAGGCTCCTGTTTAGTCCCTATCTTTTCCCTCAGCCATATTGGTTAGGAGAAGCCTAGAAAAGTTACCACAGGAGCCAACCTTAGAATTTTATGAGCTACCCAGAAAAAGCAAACCTAATCCCTTCCTGGAAGGTTTCTGAAAGAAAACTGAGTGGAGGAAGTGGGACTTGTTTCTCTACTTTTCCTTCTGCACCCCTCCTGCAACCCCACTCCTCCCTCCCTGCACTCTGAGAGCCGACACACCCTCTCTGTACCCAGTGGCAGATGTCTTCATTCCTTCTTCTGTGTTTAGACGGAGGTTAGCACAGACAACTGCTGATTAACAGCTAGAGTTGAATGACTTTTGCCTCAAGATCTGGGAGCTGTACCAAGCCTGGCACCTATTAATCCAGAATCTTCCTGGAGAAGGAAGCTGGGTCAGGCCTCGGGCCAGGGGAAGGGATCCTTCAGCACTGGTTGCTAGGGGTGCTGGACACTCAGTTGCTGTAAGTTGGGGTAAGGGCTGCTCTTTGGAAAATTAAGACACATTTTGGCTCCTTTTTCCCCTTCTGTCAAGTTTCTAGGCCCAGTGCAAAATAGTTCCATCAATAATGCACCCTTTTGGTCTTCTTTTTGATGGTTCCTTGTCTGTTGTATGATGCTAGGGTTGTCCCCTTTTCCTTTAACGGTTGATAAGAAACACTTGAGTGGGGATAGGGAGCAGTTTGGCTGCTTCTTAGAACAAAGAAGAACCCCAATTACTATGTCTTAAATAAGGGCATTACTTGGTGGCTATTTAGGCCCAGATTTCATTAAGCACTTAGCCTGAAAAGCTGTCACCCTGGGGAAAAACTTACTCTGAAACTGTCTGGGAGGTTTGACACTGGGACGCTGGGGAGCTGGTTTCTGTGCAAGCCATTCAGCCAAAGGCTTGAAAGGCAAGTAGTCTTTCGAACATCTCCAGAAGAAGCAGCAGCTCTTGGTGGGAAAAGTGGTTCTTGGTGCGAGGCTTCTCTACTAAGATGTACTGGCAGAGAGGAACCGTCACACCTTTTGCCGTGTTGGACTTCTGTCCCTGACAGAGGGACGTCAGCAAAATGGCGGGGTGAGCTGACCCAGGACTCTCTCCCCACCAAACTACAACCAAAGAACTGGAACCACGGAATTTCAACCAATAACCCTAATACAGAGACTGTCAGAGACGTACAGCAGCAAGACGATGGAGGACAGAGAGGCTGCAGCTGGCTTCGGAGGAGCTGGAATGGGGTAAGAGAGAACTTCCCTCCCTCCCCTAGAGACTGGGATCACTCCTGTGGGTGAAGGAAGGAGCGGGGGAGGGGCCACGCATCTGGGGATCATCCAGGACTCCCACCACCGGTGCAGTGGAAACCCGCTGACAGGGGGAAAGCTTCTGTGTGCGGGGACCCCGTCAAGCCAGGGCCCCGGGAGACCAGAGAGCAAAAGCTGATTGGAATCCAGATCTGCAGTCGAGAGAAACTGCCTCTCCTCCCCCAAGCCGTGCTTCACGCCTGCCATCGCGGCTGAAGGCAGAGGGTTCAGAACGTGTGGCTCTTGACCCCCATCTAGTGGCGACAGGCTGTAACTACAACTGAATACTACCATCATGTGAAAAAACCACTCCTCTACCATCCAGCAATTTATAAAAGCTCCAGACCAGAAGGAAAACAATAAAAACACAGAATTAAGTCCTGAGGACGTGGAAATAGGTAAACTAAGTGAAAATGAGTTCAGAGTAGCTATCATCAAAAAACTCAATGAGGTAAAGGGAAATATAGAGAAACAAGTCAACGAGTTCTGGAGTTACTTCACAAAAGAGATTGAAACTATAAAGAAGAATCAATCAGAAATACTAGAGATGAAAAATACAATGGATCAGATAAAACAGAATATGGATTCCCTGAATGCCCGTGTAGACAACATAGAGAAGAAAATTAGCATAATCGAAGATAGACAGGCTGAATGGCTCCAGACAGAGGAAGAAAGAGAACCAAGGATTAAAAAGAATGAGGAAAATATCAGAGAAATAGAGGATTCAATGAGGAGAACCAATTTAAGAATCATTGGAATTCCTGAGGGCGTGGAAAAGGAAAATGGAGCAGAAAGTGTGCTTAATGAAATTATAGAAGAGAACTTCCCAAATCTAGGGATTGAGGGAGAAATGTGTGTGGAGGAAGCTTTCAGATCTCCTAGATTTGTCAATGTAAAAAGACCTACGGGAAGGCATATAGTAGTAAAAATGGCAAAAATGAATGACAAAGAAAGAATACTCAGGGCATCAAGACAGAAGAAAATAACCTACAAAGGAACTCCTATCAGACTTTCAGCAGATTTCTCTACAGAAACCTTACAAGCTAGGAGAGAATGGAGTGACATATTCAAAACTTTAAAAGATAAAAATCTTCAGCCAAGAACACTCTATCCAGCAAAAATATCCTTTAGATATGAGGGAGAAATTAAATCTTTTCCAGACAAACAAAAGGTAAGGGAATTTGTAACCAAAAGTCCTCCACTACAAGAAATCCTCAAGAAAGCTCTCATACCTGAAAAAAGAAAAAAAGGGAGAAAGGGGTCACAAAACACGGAGTAGGGAGACAAATAGATAGAAGCAGAACAGGATAGCAAATATTCAATTATAGCATTAGGATAAAGGTAAGGAAACCACCAAAGCAAAGACGATCTTATCACTCTAACTACAAACTCATAACACGAGTTGGAATAAGAGATGAAAATAATAATTTAGGAGGGGAAGAGCAAAGGGACTAAATCAGTCTAGGCTAAGTAAGTAGGAGACCACCAGAGAAAGGACTATATTATACACGAGATTCTAAATGCAAACTTCAGGGTAGCCACTAAACTAAAAAACAGAACAGAGACACAAAACATAAATAAGGAAAAATCTAAGAAACCCAGCATAAGAAATTGCAGAAGTCAATGGGTAGGCTAAAGCACACAGGAAGAGAAACAAAGGAAACACAGGAAAACTGGAAAACGAGCAACAGAATGACAGCATTAAGCCCTCATGCATCAACACTCACCCTCAATGTAAACGGATTGAACTCTCCAATAAAAAGACATAAAGTGGTAAAATGGATTAAAGAACAAGATCCAACAATTTGTTGCCTCCAGGAAACACACCTCAGCCCCAAGGACAAACACAGGCTCAGAGTGAAGGGGTGGAAGACAATACTTCAAGCTAATAGCAAGCAAAAGAAAGCAGGTGTCACAATACTTATATCAGACAAAATGGATTAAAAATAAGGCAGGTAAAGAGAGACACAGAGGGACAATATATAATGATCAAAGGGACACTTCATCAAGAAGAAATAATGCTTATAAATATCTATGCACCCAACACAGGAGCACCAAAGTTCATAAAGCAACTATTAACAGAGGTAAAGGAATATGTTAAAAACAACACAATAATAGTAGGGGACCTGAACACCCCACTCACATCAATGGACAGATCATCCAGACAGAAAATCAACAAGGAGACAGTAGAGCTAAACAAAAAGCCAAAACAATTGGACTTAATAGACATACATAGAACACTTTATCCAAAAACAGCAGAATACACATTCTTCTCAAGTGTGCATGGAACATTCTCAAGGACAGACCATATGTTGGGAAACAAGGCAAGCCTCTACAAATTTAAAAAAATTGAAATAATAACAAGCATCTTCTCCAATCATAATGCAATAAAGCTAGAAATTAATTACAAGAAAAAAGCTGAGAAAGGCACAAGGACGTGGAGACTAAACAATACGCTATTGAACAAGAAATGATCACTGAAGAAATTAAGGAAGAAATAAAAAAATACCCAGAGACAAATGAAAATGATAACACGCCATACCAATTCATATAGGATACAGCAAAAGCTGTATCAAGAGGAAAATTCATCGCAATACAGACACATCTTAACAAACAAGAAAAATCCCAAATAAGCAATCTTAAACTACACCTAACCAAATTAGAGAAAGAAGAACAAACAAAGCCCAAGTCAGCAGAAGGAGAGAAATAATAAAAATCAGAGCAGAAATAAATGCTATTGAAATGAAAAAGGCAGTAGAAAGGATCAATGAGACAAAGAGCTGGTTTTTTGAGAAGATAAATAAAATTGACAAACCCCTAGCCAGACTTACAAAGAAAAAAAGGGAGAAAGCTCAAATAAACAAAATCAGAAATGAGCAAGGAGAAATAACAACAGACTCTGCAGAAATACAACAGATTATAAGAGAATACTACAAAAAACTGTATGCCAACAGAATGGATAACCTAGAGGAAATGGATAAATTCTTAGACTTCTACAATCTCCCAAACCTCACTCAAGAAGAAGCAGACAATTTGAACAGACCAGTCACAAGGAAAGAGATTGAAACAGCAATCAAAAACATCCCAAAGAATAAAACCCCAGGACCAGATGGCTTTCCTGGGGAATTCTACCAAACTTTCAGAGAGGAATTAATACCTATCCTTTTCACGCTATTCCAAAAAATTAGGGAGAATGGAACACTTCCTAACACATTTTCCGAGGCCAACATCACGCTGATACCAAAACCTGACAAGGACACCACGAAAAAAGAGAACTACAGGCCAATATCACTGATGAACATAGATGCAAAAATTCTAAACAAAATTTTGGCAACCAGAATTCAACAATTCAGCAAAAGGATCATACATCATGATCAAGTGGGATTCATACCAGGGACACAGGGATGGTTCAACATCTGCAAATCAATCAACGTGATACACCACATCAACAAACTGAGGAATAAAAACCACACGATTGTCTCAATAGATGCAGAGAAAGCATCTGACAAGATCCAACAGCCATTTATGATAAAAACTCTGAACAAAATGGCGATAGAAGGGAACTACCTCAACATAATAAAGGCCATATACGACAAACCCATAGCCAACATCATACTCAATGGGCAAAAACTGAGCGTCATCCCCCTGAAAACAGGAACGAGACAAGGATGCCCTCTATCACCACTCTTATTTAACATGGTACTGGAGGTCCTGGCCAGAGCAATCAGGCAAGAAAAAGGAATAAAAGGAATCCAAATAGGGAGGGAAGAAGTGAAACTCTTGCTGTTTGCAGATGACATGATCTTATATATAGAAAACCCCAAAGAATCCATTGGAAAACTTTTAGGAGTAATCAAGAACTACAGCAAAGTTGCAGGGTATAAAATCAATTTGCATAAATCAGTAGCGTTTCTATATTCTAATAACGAACTAACAGAAAAAGAACTCAAGAACACAATACCATTCAGAATCGCTACAAAAAGAATAAAATACCTCGGGGTGAATTTAACTAAGGAAGTGAAAGACCTATACAATGAAAATTACAAGGCCTTTCTGAAAGAATTGGATGATGACATAAAGAGATGGAAAGACATCCCATTACATGGATTGGAAGAATAAACATAGTTAAAAGGTTCATTCTACCTAAAGCAATCTACAGATTCAATGCTATCCCAATCAGAATCCCAATGACATTCTTCACAGAATTAGAACAAAGAATCCTAAAATTCATATGGGGCAACAAAAGACCCAGAATTGCTAAAGCAATGCTGAGAAAAAGAACAAAATGGGAGGCATCACAATCCCCGACTTCAAAACATACTACAACGCTACAGTAATCAAAACAGCATGGTACTGGTACAAAAACAGGTGCACAGATCAATGGAACAGAATTGAAAGCCCAGAAATAAAACCACACATCTATGGACAGCTTATCTTCGACAAAGGAGCTGAGGGCATACAATGGAGAAAAGAAAGTCTTTTCAACAAATGGTGCTGGGAAAACTGGAAAGCCATATGTAAAAGAATGAAAATTGACTATTCTTTCTCACCATTCACCAAAATAAACTCAAAATGGATCAAAGCCCTAAAGGTGAGACCTGAAACCATAAGGCTTCTAGAAGAAAATGTAGGCAGTACACTCTTTGGCATCAGTATTAAAAGGATCTTTTCGGACACCATGTCTTCTCAGAGAAGGGAAACAATAGAAAGAATAAACAAATGGGACTTCATCAAACTAATGAGCTTCTTCAAGGCAAAGGAAAGCAGGATTGAAACAAAAAAACAACCCACTAACTAGGAAAAAATATCTGCAAGTCATATATCTGACAAAGGCTTAATATCCATAATATATAAAGAACTCACACAACTCAACAACAAAAAATCAAACAACCCTATCAAAAAATGGGCTGGAGACATGAACAGACACTTCTCCAAAGAAGATATACGGATGGCCAATAGGCACATGAGAAGATGTTCATCATCGCTGATCATCAGGGAAATGCAAATCAAAACTACACTAAGAGGGGCTGGCCCCGTGGCCGAGTGGTTAAGTTCTCGCGCTCCGCTGCAGGCGGACCAGTGTTTTGTCAGTTTGAATCCTGGGCGCGGACATGGCACTGCTCATCAAACCACGCTGAGGCAGCGTCCCACATACCACAACTAGAAGGACCCACAACGAAGAATGTACAACTATGCACTGGGGGGCTTTGGGGAGAAAAAGGAAAAAAAAAAAAAACTACACTAAGATATCACCTTACACCCGTTAGAATGACAAAAATATCTAAATCTAATAGTAACAAATGTTGGAGAGGTTGTGGAGAAAAAGGAACCCTCATCCACTGCTGGTGGGAATGCAAACTGGTGCAGCCGCTATGGAAAACAGTATGGAGAGTCCTCAAAAAATTAAAAATAGAACTACCATACGACCCAGCCATCCCACTACTGGGTATCTCTCCAAAGAGCCTGAAGTCAGCAATTCCAAAAGTCCTATGCACCCCAATGTTTATTGCAGCATTATTTACAATAGCCAAGACATGGAAGCAACCTAAGTGCCCATCAACTGAAGATTGGATAAAGAAGATGTGGTATATATATATACAATGGAATACTACTCAGCCATAAAACAGAACAAAATCGTCCCATTTGCAACAACATGGATGGACCTTGAGGGAATTATGTTAAGTGAAATAAGCCAGTTAGAGAAGGATAATCTCTGTATGACTCCACTCATATGAGGAATTTAAAAATGTGGACAAAGAGAACAGATTAGTGGCTACCAGGGGAAAGGGGGGTGGGGGTGGGCACAAAGGGTGAAGGGGTGCACCTACAACACAACTGACAGACAATAATGTACAACTGAAATTTCACAAGATTGTAACCTATCATTAACTCAATAAAAATTTTTTAAAAAAAGATGTACTGGCACAGGGTATGAGACCCGATATTGGCTGTTAGGATTTTAATTTCCCTTCATGTGTCAAAGCGGCCTGTGTGCCCATTCCTGAGAATTCCTGTGCAGCTGCTGCCTCACTCAGAATCTTTGCTTCATAAAAACTGTTATGGCCACCATTTTGCCAACCTGAAAGTTCTAGGAGGTGGAATTTCACATATTCCCTGCTGCTCGCCTCCTCTCACAATCTCTTCAATTTCTTAACTAGATAGAGAATAAGAACATGAACTTTGGATTTGAATAGGCCTGAAGTTGAGATCCTAGCCATGCTATTTATTAGCTGTTTGACCTGAGACAAGTTACCTAACCTCATTGAGAGCCTCAGTTTCTATGTCTCTAAATTAGGGGTAATAATAATATACACTTTAGTGTGCTGTGGTAAAGATGAAATGAAATGATACATGGGAAGTACCTTTCGCATAAGAAAGTCTCACTATTAGCTGCTGCTGCTATTGCTGGGTGTTGGTTGCCCAAAGAGAGCTGCTGGAGTCCATGTGGTTTGGTGGCAAATGCTATAGATTTGGGCAGGAGTCGTGGGTTTGAGTCCCAGCTCTATCTCTGATTGGCTCTGTGGCCTTGGGCAAGTCATTTCACCTCTCTGAATCTCAGTTTTTTTCATCTAAAACGGGAATAATAGTATTTTCCCTATCTACCTTACAGAGTTTTTGAGAGAATCAAATACACCTATATATGCAAAATCACTTTGTAAGCTACAAATTTCTATGGAACAATGGGGAGGCAGGCATTATGTTCTCCTTTGATGTATCAGAGGATTTAAAGAAAAAAAGAGTGATCTGAGTTTCAGAGACCTATTTGTAAATAGTAACAGTGAATTATGAAGTAGGCCATCGGGGGTAAAGCAAGAGACACGATAAGGAGGCAACGTTGCAGTAATCTAAATTAACTCTCCATTGGCCAATACAATGGAATAACTGGCAGCTACTTAACCCCCATCATGTTAAATAGCAACATCTATCCTGCAATGGAACTAAAGCCCAAGTGTTTAATCAGTTCAAACTTTAGGCACCAAATAGCTGATAGACCCCTCTCTCAAGAGTAAAAACTGATGAGCTGTATATGCATGACTTCTTTTCCACACAATTACTTTTCACCATGAAAAGCAGTATTGAAGAAAAATATTCTACAGACTCATTAGGGAATACAGATGAAGATGAGCTGGGTTGAGAAGGTGGCAGGCGTCAGGGAAGTGCTAAGTAGGAGGTTCCCCTGGTCAAAGGGTGGGCTAGAGATGGTGAGGGTATGTGGGGGGCGTGGATTAGTCAGGTCCCACTAAGTCAGACTCCCTGTGATGGGAGCCTTGGGCTTGTGTCTCTGTGTGGCAAAAGCTGAGGTCAAGCAGAGAGTGACAGTGGCTCAGTATGTCATATAAGCTACACAGAGATACCTGTTCATCCTCACTGCCCATCTCTCCTATACTCAAAGAATAGAAGCCACTGAACCGGGTCAGAGGGCTGTGAGACCCAAAGAGGAAGATCACTCAGGGAAGAAACAGCAAGCTTTGGTAACTAGAACTGAAAGGGACAAGGCACCTAACTCTTCACCCGAGGAAATGTGGAAGAAATAGGCTGAGACGACAAGGGTTTAAGACAGGCCTTCCTATTCTGTCCCAGGGGATTTAGAGGAGAAAATAAGCCTAGGGTAAAAGATTTCCTGGGATAACATGTGTTTCCCCCTGCCACCAGTAGGAGGTAGCAGCTCAGAGAAGAAAGAATAAAACAGCAAACTTGGAAAGACTCCTCTGAAGGGGTAAAGATTTAGTCATCTTTTATTGACCCCTTTATCAGATATATGACTTGCAAATATCTTCTCCCAATCGTTAGGTTGTCTTTCCGTTTCGTTTTGCTGATGATTTCCTTTGCCTTGCAGAAGCTTTTTAGTTTGATGTAGTCTCATTTGTTTATTTTTTCTTTTGTTTCCCTTGCCTGGGGAGACATGGTATTTAAAAAGATACTGCTAAGACCAATGTTGAAGACCATACTGTCCACGTTTTCTTCTAGGAGTTTTATGGTTGCAGGTCTTACATTCAAGTCTTTAATCCATTTTGAATTAATTTTTGTGTATGGCGTAAGATAATAGTCTACTTTCATTCTTTTGCATATGGCTGTCTCGTTTTCCCAACACCATTTATTGAAGAGACTTTCCTTTCTCCATTGTATGTTCTTGGAGCCTTTGTCAAAAATTAGCTGCCTATAGATGTGTGGGTTTATTTCTGGGCTCACAATTCTGTTCCATTGATCTGTGTGTCTGCTGACTTCTCTATTTAGATAATTTAGTCTTCTGCCTAGCTCCCTAGTTGATGCTCAGTGAGAAGGCAGTAGGAGCTGGGTTTGTGGTAAGGCCTTTGGGGATATAAGAGTTGGGGGTCATAATTTATGAGAAGCTCAGAGAAGCATCCAGGCCAGCACATCTGGTTGGGATGGTGATTACAGTTGCTTCTTGGGATGCTGCTGCTGCTATTGCTGCTGTTGCTGCCACCTGCCCCTCATGTGTTCAGCACAATGAACTAACAAACCAGGAAGCATGGCAGAAATATCTAGGGAAATCTCATACTTGGGGGTGGTAGGGGTTTGACTGTACCACCAAAGACTAGACTTTCTGCCTGCCAGCCTGCTATTTAACCTACAGCAACCTGACTCAACTCTTGAATTTACTAATAGAGAGTTTATTATATTCAAACACGACAAATATTTAAACTGATGCTTGGAAATGTTGACTATAATTTAACTCTATTAATTAACCTATAAAATACATAGCCTATTCAAATTAATAGAAAGACAAAACTACATGTCTTAAAATGTTAACTAATTTTCTTAATTGTAATCCCCAAGATAACCACTGAGAAAATAGTTTTAAAATATAGAGAGAAGGAAATGAGAAGGAAATGAAAACAGTACACTAAAAAAAAAGTCAATTAAATCCAAAGGAAGGTAGTAATGGAAGAACTGAGGAACAAAAACGATATAAGATACATAGGGGAAAAAAGAGCAGAATGGCAGAAGTAAGTCCTTCCTTATTAGCAATTACTATGAGTGTAAATGAAGTAAACTCTCCAATCAAAAGGTAGGAACTGGCAAGATTGATTTAAAAAACATGAGCCATTTATATGCTGTCTACAAGAGACTCACTTTATATCCAAAGACACAAATAGGTTGAAAGTGAAAGGATGATAAAAGATATTCCAAGCAAATAGTAGATGAAAGAGAGCTGAGGTGGCTATACTAACAGCAAACAAAATAGATGTTAAGTCAAAATTTTTCTAGGAGACAAAGATGGACATTACACATTGATAAAAGAGTCAATCCAGCAGGAAGATAGAACAATCATAAACACACACCAAACAACAGACCCAACCCTAAATACATGAAGCAAAAATTGACAGAATCGAAGGGAGAAATAGACAATTCTACAATAATAGTTAGAGACTTCAGCATCCCAGTTTTAATAATGAACAAGCAACTATACAGAAGATTAATAAGGAAATAGGGGACTTGAAATAATACTATAAACAAAGTAAACCTAACATATATATACAGAACATTCCATCCAACAAGTACATAATACATATGCTACTGAAGTACATCTGGAGCATTCTCCTGGATAGACCATATGTTAGGCCACAAAATAAGTCTTAATAAATTTAAAAAGACTGAAATCATACAAAGTATCTTCTCTAACCACAACGGAATGAAACTAGAAACCAGTAGCAAAAGGAAAATTGGAAAACTCACAAATAGGTAGAAATTAAACAACACACCCTTAAGGAACCAATGGATCAAAAAAGAAATCACATGAAAGTTAGAAAATACTTTGATGTGAATGAAAACTAAAACACAACGTAACAAAGATTATGTGATACAGCAAATGCAGTCCTCAAAAATTTATAGCTGTACATGCCTATGTTAACAAAGAAGAAAGATCTCAAATCAATAACCTAACACTTCACCTTAAGGAATCAGAAAGAGGAGGCCGGCCTCATAGCCAAGTGGTTAAGTTCGCGCGCTCCGCTTTGGCAGCCCATGGTTTCGCTGGTTCGGATCCTGGGCAGGGACATGGCACCACTCATCAGGCCATGCTGAGGTGGCGTCCCACATAGCACAACTGGAAGAACCCACAACTAAAAATACACAACTATGTACCGGGGGCTTTGAGAGAAAAAGGAAAAATAAAATCTTTAAAAAACACACACAAAAAACAAAACTACACTAAGATATCACCTTACACCCATTAGAATGGCAAAAATAACCAAAACAAAAAGTAACAAATGTTGGAGAGGTTGTGGAGAAAAAGGAACCCTCATCCACTGCTGGTGGGAATGCAAACTGTATAGCCACTATGGAAAACAGTACGGAGGTGTCTCAAAAAATTGAAAATAGAACTACCATATGACCCAGCCATCCCACTACTGGGTATCTATCCAAAGAACTTGAAATCAGCAATTCCAAAAGTCCCACGCACCCCTATGTTCATTGCAGCATTATTCACAATAGCCAAGACGTGGAAGCAACCTAAGTGCCCATATCAACTGATGATTGGATAAAGAAGATATGTATATATATACAATGGAATACTACTCAGCCATAAAAAAGGACAAAGTCGTCCCATTCACAACAACATGGTTAGACCTTGAGGGTATTATGTTGAGTGAAATAAGCCAGACAGAGAAAGACGAACTCTGTATGACTCCACTCATATGTGTAAGTTAAACATGTAGACAAAGAGAACAGATTAGTGGTTACCAGGGGAAAGCAGGGATGGGGGGTGGGCACAAAGGGTGAAGTGGTATACCTGCAACATGACTGACAAACAATAATGTACATCTGAAATTTCACAAGGTTGTAAACTATCATAATCTCAATAAAAATTTAAAAAAAAAAAGAATCGTGCTCCTTCAAGGGACCCAGCCACTGGCCAATTCCATTCTTGCCCCAGCTTCAATGCAGCACTGGGTGTCAGGACCCTTGACTTATTGCTATCAACTACCCTGTCATTTAGGATTGTTACCATGGCACTTAAGGGAAATTTCCCAGGCAAAGGTCAATCTGGTTGTTGATGACTCAGGTTCTGGGAATACCCTATGCTGTCTTCAGGCCTGTTTCCCAGGGGAGAGACTAGGGGAGCACACCAAAGGTGTGAGGTGTAGGCCCAAACAAGACATTTAAGAAAACTTGCCTTTGGGCTATTGTGGCTTTCCCCACCCCCTTCACTGTGAGAGGAAATGGCCCTGGAATCTTTCCCTTTAATTTTCACCAAAAAATCATCTTTTTTTTAAAAAAAATGGAATATCTGTGCTATAAGAGTCTCTCTGTTGCTGGGACTAAGGGAGGAGGGAGAGAGGGAGGAGTCCAGGAAACAGGTTTCCCCTTTCTAAATATGAGAAGTAACCCTGTGGCGTTCAGTCACGTATACCTAGAGTTTTGCCGCTGGGTGGCAAGGGAGTGTAGCTGTGGAGACAAGCGAAAGCTGGTGTTGATGTTTAAAACTGAAGACTGGAAAGTTCACGGAAGTGCGTCCCCTGCTGTAGTGCAAGAGGGCAACAGTCCGCTGACCGCGGGGCTGCTTTACAACCATAAGATCAGCGCCATTGGAGACCAGCTCAGTGTTGGCTTCTCCACCCTTCATGGCTAATGTACTCAGGAGAACGTCCATATACGGTACAGAAACCATAGCGAGAGATATGGGATCTTCAGCAGACATGTCAGAAATAAACCCTAGTCACCTTTTGCCAAATTCCAAACAATCAGCTCTCCAGTGGAGAAGGGTCTCCTCCTGGGTGGCCTTTCCAGTTACACAGAGATCTTTGGGTATAATCCCACCCACAGCTGAGAGAAGGAGGAAGGTAGGTGCTAAGGGTTACTCCCTGGCAATATCTCCAGCTCGTCCTGGAGCATTTCTAGATCAGAGCTCCAGAAAAGTCTGACCGAGCAATGGTTATGATTAGCTGGAGGTAAGACACTGCCCTATGTACATGCTGCATTTTACGGAGACTACAGGTGTATCCTTCTCCCTGTTGAGGCAGGTACAAAGACGATGAACATCTTGGAGCTGGAATAATGGAAAAATCAGGGGTTTTGAGGTCAGCACATCTGAGTAAGATTTCCAGGCCTACCACTTACTACCTGAGTGAGCTTGAGCAATTTCTTTAACCTCTCTGAGTCTTTATTCAATCTCACAAGCAACCCTTTGAGGTATATATTAATATTATACCCATTGTAGATGAGGAAACAAAAGCTCAGAGAGGTTAAGCAATTAGCCCAAGGTCACAAAGCCAGTAAGTAGCAGAGCGAGAATTCAAGCATAGGTCAGTCTGACTGACTCAGCTGCTATACTTTGAACGATTTCACTCTATTACCTCAGTAAAGTTGGAGCCTTCAACCCAGATTCCACTTCTGGGCACATATTGGGGCATAACTCCAAACACAGCTCTAGAAACAGCTCCACGCATACTACCAGTCCCAGTTCTAGGCAGAGTTCTGGAAACGTGAGATCTCTGTAGAAGAAAGAAAAACCATGGTTAGAAGGCCTGCACATTAACAGCGGAATGTCACCATCATAGTACTTAAAACATTCTTGGGGTGGGTCAAGAGAAGTGACTCAGGTCATACCGGCCAACACTGCGCAGGGGACCAGGTAAGCACATCATACTCTTTTACATTCTCTCATTCAATGTTTACAACAGCCCTGTGGGGTAGAATCAACTGAGAAGCAGGTCAAATTCTTCCCTCCTCATTTTTTGGCAAGGTAGAAGTAGGGAATGAAAGAGAAATAGTCCAGTTAGGCGCTGACGCTCGAGTTCACACTTACCTGCAGAGGTCTGCCTCTCTGGGGCTCTGGAGAGGGGTATAATTTGCTTGCTGATCTTTCAGGCTCAGGCTGCAATATGAAGATGCTGTCATGGGAGAGGGCTTTGATCCCCATGCCTCTCTTGGGCCTGGACAGGAAGGAAAAGGTCTCTTAAAAGCAGTCCAAGGGCCATAGGAACCAAAGACACATGTATATCCAGAATATGGCCTACCATAGACACCTCAGAAGGAGGGCGAGGATGCATTTGTGCTGACATAGAAAGTTGTCCATGAGATATTAAGTGAAAAAAATAAAGAGTAGTATGGTCCCATTTAATATATATGTATATATTGCATACATATATAATTTACGTTCACAGAAAAAAGTCTAGAAGGATATCCACCAAGTTGTTAGCGTTTGTTCCCTCTGAGGAATGGTCCTAGGGACACGAGAGGGATTTTCATTGTCTACTTTATGTACTTCTGTATAATTTTGATTTTTTAAATGATCAACACATATCTTTTTTATTTAATAGTTTTATTGAGATATGGTTTACATACCATACAATTCACCCATTTAAAATGTACTATTCAATAGTAGTAACCCTGCATAATGGGAGGGAACACCATGAGTCTTGCTATTATTAAGGTGAGAGTTATAAAACATCTTTCACATCGAAATTTCTCTCTAGTGTTATTATTTTGATTTGTTTTTAAATACCAAATATCTGCCCAGATGCTGGAGACTTTTATTCCCCAGGTCTTTTCCTCTTTCACACAAGAATTCTGCAACACATCTGCCCTATTTTCAAACCCCTACCCCTTAGCTTGCTAATTCTAGATAGAAATACCTTCTGATTGGGAATGGAGGCAGGTTGATGCCAATTATGTGTTAAAACAAATCAGGGGAAAGTTAGAAACAAATGAAAGGCTAAAGGCACAAAAGACTCCTTTCGGGATGGAGGAATATATTTTACCTTTTAAAAATGTCAACCAAAGATATCAGAAGAAAAGAAAACTACAGACCAATATCTCTTATGAATATAGATGCAAAAATCCTCAATAAAATACTAGCAATCTGAAGCCGGCAACATATAAAGTCAATTATACACTATGACCAAGTAGGATTTGCAAGGTACACAAGGTTACTTTAATATATGAAAACCAATTAGTGTAATACACCATATCAATAAAGTAAAAACAAAACCACATGGTCATTTCAATAGATGCAGAAAAAGTATCTGTAAAATTCAACCCCCTTTCATGTTAGATACATTCAACCTTGACAGAGGACATCCGTGAGAAAGCCACAGCTAATAGCATACTTAATGATGAAAGACTGGGACTGGATGCTTTCTCTCTCAGATCAGGAACAAGACAAGGATGTCTGCTCTTATCACTTCTATTCAACATTGTACTGGGGGTTCTAACCAGGGAAATTAGGTAAGAAAATGAAATAAAAGGCATCCATATTGGACAGGAAGAAGTGAAATTATCACAGATGACTTGATCTTGTGTATAAAACTCCTAGGGAATCTATTAAAAACTACTAGAACTAATAAGCAAGTTCAGCAAGGTTGCAGGATACAAGATCAACATACAAAAATTGATTGTATTTCTATATACTTGCAACGAACAATCCAAGAATGAAATTAAGAAAACACTTCCATCTACAATAGCATCAAAAAGAGTGAACAACTTAGGAAAAAATTTAACAAAAGGCATGTAAAACTTATACTCTGAAAACTACAAAACACTGATGAAAGAAATTAAAGAAGACCTAAATAAATGGAAGGACAACCTACGTTGATGGCTTGGAAGAATAATCTTGTCGAGATGGCAGTACTCCACAAATTGATCTAGAGATTTAACATAATCTCTATTGAAATTCCAGCTGCCTTAACAAAATTTTTTTTGCAGAAATGGACAAACTGATCTTAAAATTCATAGTGAAATGTAAGGTACCACAAATATCCAAAACAACCTTGAAAAAGAACAAAGTTGGTGGACTCACATTTGCCAATTTCAAAACTTACTACAAAGCTACAGTAATCAAGACAGAGTAGTACTGGCATAAGGATAGACATATAGATCAATGGAATAAAACTGAGAATCCAGAAATAAATCCATCCACCTATGGTTAATTGATTTGCAACAAGGGTGCCAAGACCATTCAATGGGGAAAGAATAGATTTTTCAACAAATGATGCTGGGACAACTGGACAGTCACATGCAAAAGAATGAAGTTGGACTCATCTCACACCACATATAAAAACTAACTCAAAATGGACCAAAGACCTAAATTTAACAGCTTAAACTCTTAGAAGAAAACATAGGGGTATATCTTCATGACCTTGATTTGGCAATGAATTCTTAGATATGACACCAAAAGCTTAAGCAACAAAAGAGATAAACAGATTTCATCAAAATTAAAAACTTTTGTGTCTAAAAGGATACTAGCAAGAAGTGAAAAAACAACCCACATAATGGGAGAAAATATTTGCAAATTTTACATCTGATAAGGGGACTTCTATCCAGAATACATAAGAAACACATACAATTCAATAATAAAAAGATAAATAACTCAATTAAAAAATGGGCAAAGGATCTCAATAGACATTTCTCCAAAGAAGATATACAAATGACCAAGAAACACATGAAAAGATGCTCAACATCATTAGTCAGCAGGGAAATACAAATCCAAATCATAATGAGATACCACTTCATACCCACTAGAATGGCTAGAAACAAAAATTCAGATAATAACAAGTGTTGGCAAGGATGTGGAGAAATTGGCACCCCCATACACTGCTAGTGGGAATGCAAAATGGTGCAGCCACTTTGGAAAACAGTCTGGTATTTCCTCAAAAAATTAAACATTAAATTACCATATGACTTGCAATTCTACTCTTAGATATATAGTCAAGAGAAATAAAAACATATATCCTCCCAAAAACTTCTACACAAATATTCATAGCAGCATTGTACTTAATAGCCAAAAGGTGGAAACAACCCAAATATTTGTCAACTGATGAATAGATAAAATGTGGCATATCCATTCAATGGAATACTATTCAGTAGTATAAAGGAATAAAGTAATGATTCATGCTACAACATGGATGACCCTTGAAAACATGCTAAGGGAAACAAGCCAGTCCCAAAAGTCCACATATTGTATCATTCTGTTTAT
This sequence comes from Equus quagga, assembly GCF_021613505.1. Lineage (NCBI taxonomy): Eukaryota > Metazoa > Chordata > Mammalia > Perissodactyla > Equidae > Equus > Equus quagga. Next base: position 28,480,787 of record NC_060276.1, on the reverse strand, counting down.
ATGATATCCAGAATAAGCAAATTTATAAAGGCAGGAAGTAGATAAGTGGTCACCTAGGGCTGGGGTGGGGGTAGGGTAGAATGGGGATTGACTGCTAATGGTTACAGGGTTTCTTTTATGGAGGGATGACAATATTTTAAAATTAGATAAAATAATTTTTTAAAATTTCAAATACTTTTTTTTTGCATTTATTACCTTTATTACCAAACAATACATGTAGGTTGGCACTTTAAAAAACAATCTTTAAGGAGTAAGTAGAGTGGCCACTTGGGCACTGTAGGGCTAGCAGCCACCTGTTATCGTGAGCCTGTCCGGCTGCAGGAAATGCACACGGGTATACTTGATCGTGACACACTCCAAGGACAATCGGGTGTCATGGGGATTAAAATGGCACCCACACTAAGGTGGCTTGTGAGCCAGCAAGAGAGGAGAGGAAGCAGGCGTCTGCCACTTTGTATTAAACTCCTACCCACCTTTTTCCTAGAAAACGCTGCTACCCAGGTGGCCTTGGTGCTAAAGGCAACATGCTCTGCTTTATTAACATAGCAGTCCAGCAGAAAATTAACGTGACTCTAAACAAACACTTAATGGGCATGTATGACCGATGCAACATTGAGAGGGCAGCATTTCCAGACATCTCTAAATACACACATTCGCTCATTATGCACACAGATACGCTTTCATTCACTGTGTCTCTATGTCCTGCTGGCTCAAATCAGTCTTGGGACCAGCGTAACATCAGTGACTACCGTGTCTCCCCTGCTTTGTGCAGAAAAACCACAAGGAAATCTTAGGCCCTGAGTGCACGAGCCAGAGTGCAGCTGTTGGATTGACTCTCTAGTGCCAGGATCTCCCTGATCAAAGGGTTACATTAGCACCAGCTGTGGCCAAGTTTGTCAGAAACCCAATCTCTTGTTCACTGACCATATCTAGTGCTTATTGATCTGTTCCCTGGAGGCAAAAAGAAGAAAATATACCCCAAACCCCAAATTTACTCTCTGCCTTAATAAAGGGCAATAAAGCACATTACATCAGCACCCATTCAAAAATCAAATGGAGGAATGGGATTTGTTTGTTCCATCAGATACAGCTTAATATGGTGTTGGAAATAGATACTGGTCCTATTGTGCAGGCCAGGGAGGGCTGCCTATAAGTTTTGTTATGATTGATTGCTTCGATAGAAGTAAAAAGTATGAGTGACATTCTCCAGGGTTTCTCCGCTAGCACATTAAGCAAGAGACTGGAGTCAGGGGTGATCTTCAGGCCTCCTAAGTTATACTCTTAATTAATTTATGTTCCTTGCAAACAAAAAAGATCTATCTTGGGTCCTTAGAAAAATACCCTTTCCTGTATGTGAACTAGTTCATGCACTGACACAGAACTCTCTCCTCCTCCCTCCCTCCCTCATCCCCCATCTCTCAGAGAGGTGCACGCGCACACACCCTCTTAGTATGGAGAAAGTGTCAGACTACATGGACCATTCTGGAGGGGGAGGGACAAGTCAGAAGGGGAAATGTAGGACTTCAGTAGAGACAGCCCTTGCCAATTGGTAGAGACAACGCAGAGTAAACCCAAACGCCCCTCCCCGACCCCACCCTTGGGCTTTTGGCAGGGCCAGTCTTAGTCTTACTTAGAGCTATAATGCAATGGTCTCTAATGGTATGATTTGTGAGGTATGAAACAAGCCCGTCTGTCCAAAACCATCTCCTCCACTAGCAAAGTTGTCAGAAGTTCCTCACATTCGGTGCACTCATTAAGGTCCTTCTGAAGGAGCCCTCCGTGATAACTGTTAGGGGCAGTAGAATGTGTTCGCTAACTGTCCCTTACCACCAAGCCAAGCCTTGAGGCAATGGGCAGCAGCACAGGCGAGCTCTGTGGGGAGTCCAGAGAAGTCTGGAGTTGAAGACCCGAGAACAGGCCCAAGTGGAAACCCGTAGAGGGGGATCTGATTGATCCAGGAACAGCTGGGGTTAGCGGGTGTTCAGATTTTCCACAATAGGGTGTGGAAGTTGGGCCAACACAGATGAAAATGTGAATAAGGGTGGCAGTGGTGGCTGAGAAACAGTCTTCCCCACACCTTCGGTGACCAGTTGCAGCGTTTCTCCCAGTCTCCTGGGATGGAGGGAGAAATGGATTTGCGTTCTTTGCTTGCTGTTTGTTTTTACATTATCACAGTGATGGGATTTCAATTACACATTACAAGCTCCAGCTCCCCTTGCCTAGTCATCACAGATCTGCAGTCTGAGGGCCAGGCAAGCAAACCAGACCAAGCTTCCTGAACGAGGTAGGCTATCCTTACCTTAAGAAATAGAGGCCTCCAGCTCCTTACTAGGGGTCTGCCCCACGTCTCCAGCTATTGTCACTGTAACAGGGAAGGGGTTCCCTTATCTACCTGCACCCTCTCACCCAGTGCTCTTGGGGAATGAGCTGTGCATGTGCCATGCTCCAACCCACTGACTTGTGCAGCCCAGACAATAAGCATACATATGAGCACAGAGAAAGGCCCCCTGGGACATGGCTGCAGACCCAGCCCCCACAGGCAGGGAGCCCAAGAGTTCCTGGGACCAAAGGCCCAGCGGTGATTTGGCTGCCAAGGGGGGACCTGGATCCAGCTCTCCACCTCCTGTCCTGTCCTCACCCGCCTCCACCCCACCTGAGCTTACCTGGGCTCAGTTTCTCGGCTTTCCTGAACTGGCTTCAGAGAACAGACCTCAATATTGCTGCTGGACAAGCTTGGTTTCAGCCTCTTCCCTCCCTGGGCACTTCTAGGCTCTTTTTTCTTTTTCTTGACAAAAAAGCTCTTGAAGACTTTAAATTTGGATTTCTTCTTTCCTGGAAGTTAGAAATGAAAGTGAGGCAGAGTGTGATGGAGGAAGAGAAGACAGAAGAGGAAACAGGGCCTTTGTGATGAACGAGGACTGTGATCCCAGGTGCCCTGAAGATCTTAGCCTGGCCCCCAGTGCCCAGAGAACCATTCATTTTGTTTGTTCTCTTCTTAATAACTCAGTAACAAAGTGTCTAAGTTTCTAGTGAAAGCAGAAGCCTGGACCACAGCTTGTGGTCTTTGGGCAGCCTCTTATTCAGGCCCAACCCACCAGGTATTTACTTGTTTCTTAATTTCAACTATTAGCACACACCTCTTTCTTGGCCCTAAGAAGTTCATTCATGCGCCGCAGTTATTTAGCCAACGTAAGCACTTGGTACCCCCCTGACAACACCCTGATGGCTGAAGGCATTGCAATCCAGCTGGGGAGCCAAGCTTCCACATGTGAAAAACACTTCAGGACCCTTGGAAATCCATGTGGGAGTTGCTACTGCCCAGCCTGTGTGCTGAAAGGATGCAGACCCTAGGAGTGAGTGCGATCGGTTGGTGCAGTCAGGGAAGACTTCCTTGGGAAAGGAATTTATGAGAAAAGGAGAGGGCTGGGAATCAGAAAAAAGAAAGGGCTGCTGGGCAAAGAAGCTGCTTGTGCAAAAGGCATGAGAAAATTGGACACCAAAGGGTTTTGCAAGGGGTGCATACAAGCGTGCAGGTGTGTGCATGTATATTATGTGCATTGTGTGTGTTCTTCAATTATTGCCGATTGGTTTGGATTATCTACAGGGCTGCTGCCCTCTGCACATGCAGATAATTGAAAGTTTTCTCTATCTATAATAACTACCAGGGCAGCAACGAGGAATGTGAGCTTTCAAGGCTCCTCAGGCTGTTTGGGCTTTCTTTAGTTTCCTAGTAAGCACACACATCCTTATCAGGGCTCAGAAGAAAAAGCGAAAGGGGAGGGGAGTTTGTGCTGCATTCTTCAGAGGGGAGGAATTAGCTCTATTGCTTTCACATGCAGTAATTTACCAACTCAGGCGTCTCATTCCAATCCCCAACAGTCTGGTCTCCGGAAGGCCGCTGGCAGTGACGAACCCCGCCAAGGGAGTTGCCAGTGGGGCTGCCATTGGAAAGGCTTGGTGGTGTAACGGAAAGCACCACCCAAGAACTGGAAAACTCTGGAATCCTTGCTGTCAATTAGCTCTGTGACCTTGGGTAAGTCACTCAGCCTCTCTGAGATTCAGCAGGAAAATAAGGTGACACTAATCAGCATCCCCTAACGTGTGTTCAGAGAGATACTCATAGGCCTGTTGCCTGAAAAAAGGACCTGCAGTCCAATTAATTGCATTACACAAAGTTTAGGGGTCTGCTTTCCAACAAGACTTTTCTGAAACTTCAACATGCTTATGTGTACGGTGAAGCTGCAAGAAATTAGGCAACAATACTGTCTCCCATTTGCACCTAAGCAAAACACAATCTGAGAAATGCTGAACTAGGGTCCCTCTAGCTCTGAAATGCTGTGACCCATTTGTGTACTGATTCCCCCTGGGCCTGCCTATTAGAAAGCTTTCTAAACTTCAAGGCCTGCCTTAAGGCCAGTTCCCCACCAATCACTACAATTCACACTTCTCTCTGCATACCTAAAACTTGACTGTTGGCACCACAAGTTTTACAACTGATTGCTAGTCTGTGCATTCATTCATTCATCTATTCAATAAATATTTATTAAGATCAAGCACTTACTATGTTTGGGGTATCAATGAGAAAGGAATAAGATACAGTTCTATGTCTTAGCTACTGTTCCTCCATCAAGGCTGTAGGCAGCTCCTCTTTAGCAGCCCCTTTAGCAACTAGCACAGTGCAAGGCATGCAGTAACACTCGAGGGACAACTGAGTCCATTGAGGGGTGCACAATGACAACACAGCTTGTCAATTCCCTTAAATTGAGATCACTCAGCAGAGTCATCCTTAAGCATCCTATAATTTAAACACTGACGCTTATTGGGGTTGATGTAAGTTGTAAATAATGTAGGTAAAGAGCTTAGCATAGAATCTGGCATGTAGCAAGAGCTAATAAATGTGAACTAGTACTAAGGAATCAATAATTACTTGTTTATTAAGACCAGATTCAATTCTATCTGTAGAATTGATCTATCAATTCTATGTATCTAAATTTATCTATCTATAGATAAGGAGAAGCAGCTCCATATGTATAACTCAATAGTGAACTCTAAAATATACATGATTAGAAGCAGGAAGCAGCATGGGGTAGGGCACTGAAAGAAAACAGTAGGACTGTGTGCTTGATAATCACCATTTGAGTAATTTCAGTTTTAAATGACTTGGGCCATTTCTCATCTACTAGGATGTACCTATGTAGGGTCACGGTTGAGACAAACTTGTCAATTCTACCTAGAGGTAAAAAGAATAAAACATGAAGATACAACAGGAAACATCTATTTTCCCAAGTTCCCTTCTTTAATTTTTTTCAGAAAAAATTAAACTAATTTTTATGATAATAAAATATTTAAAATGATGTTTGACCGCATAGAACTACTGTGATGGGTCACCGTGAAAGTGCTGAAAAGTCTACAGTACAGAGTAGGCTGACTCTAAAATAATCCATATTTTGCTCTCTGGGCTCCTCTCTTAATCCCCCCACCCTCAAATGATTTCTAAAATCTATGAAATAATGAGATTTTTATGGAAAATCCTGATGACTATACTATACTAATTACTATAATCCATTTTTTGCTGGAAAATGTTTATCATTGGATCTCTGGGGAAAATGCCCTTATTTGTAGTATTTGCCTATTTCTGTGGTATAAATACTCCCACCCCGGCCATTTCAAGCTACCAACATGACAGTGGGCAGCGTCCTCTCACAAACAGGAAGGAGCATGCTGTTCTTCAAACAGAAGGAATAAGATTTATTGATTCTTGACAGGTGGCTCTCCTTCTGGCCTTCTGAAAGGGGAACAACTTTATGCTCTGAGTGTTTGGAAACAATAACTGAATAAAAACACGTCTAATAAACTTTTCAGGCTGTAAAACTGACTGTACCAAACATAAGGATGTATGAGCAAACAAAATTATTCATTAACACATTTTTATGTTCGAAATTAACAAAATGACTAGTGAGTGACTTTAGCACTGTAACAGGTGCTAAAAATTAAGTAGGCATATATTCCAACTTCCCCCCAATTTTCCATTTTTTCTGTGGAGAAACAACAACTTATTTTCCCATGAGGATTCAAAATACCTTGAGGAATGTGTGTCTCTTTCAACTACGGGCACTAGAAGGAAAAGAGTGTTTCCATTCCTTCCTGTGCGGGAGCTCTGAGTATGGTGGTGGTATAGCTTTGTTGGTGGAGAGCTGGGCTGGGGGGGCAGCAAGAGATAGCAACCACCACACAGTGTGGATTGGCTGCTCGTTGACCTGGGGTTGCCCTCAAGGATCCATGCACCAGGCTCAGCATTCCCCACCCCACATCATCCGTGAAGTCAGGCCTCTGAGAAACCACAAGAAGGTTCCCCTCTGTCTGTCCTTCCGGAGCAAGCTTTCTGCACCATACACTGCAGAGGAAACTCAGCACAACTTGAAGAACAACCCAGTGAACTGTTCAATTCAGTTGTCTTTCAATTCAAGGTCTCATTTTATGTCTTAAGATTCCTTTGTTTCTGTTTTTCATTTGTTGGTTGTTTTTTTGTTTTTCGGTGTCAATAAAGCTTATCATTATTTAGTGACTTTTGCCTCCCTTTCTATTATCCCACTCACGGTCACCTATCACTCATAGGTGGCACTACAATTTAGGCAATGAATACACACCTGAGTAAGTTTTGCAAAAAGAGAATTTTTGTCCATTGAATGCTACGTAACAGAAGCCTGTGGTGGACTTTTGTTTCTCTCCTCTCTTTACTCATCGAATTACAAATGTATCTACCTGTTGGTTAAACCTGAATTGCTCTCTCCGGTAAAACCCTAGTTGAATCTCTCAGATTATGGCCTGCTCTGATTTTTTTCTGATTAAGCAGAAATACTCCCCCTGCCTTAGTAAGCAGAACGTGGTAACCATCCCCAAAGAAGACTGCAGGGCCTCAGACAAACCTCTTGTCTGTCCGAGTTGGAGATGAAAGAGAAGAGGTAGAAGACTGAAAAGTAAACGTGGCCTGAATCTACTCTTATTAGAAATCTGACATGAACTTCTTTTCTTGTGACTCGACTCTTTTTCCCAGAGGCTAAACACAGTAAACAAATCTAGTTCTAGTTATCAAGACTTTATTGGGGTACTTACTCTCATCACTGGCCTCCAGAACTTCCAGACAGCGAGAAACTTCACTTAGGGATTCAGCCATGGTAAGAGCACTGAAAGAAAATCCAGAGGAAAAAAAAGCAGACCATCATTTGATATCCAGGACATAACACAATCATTTTACCCTACCCTTTATCCTTCAGTTAGATTCTTAAACTATTCAAGAAAAGATATACAAAGGGAATTGCCATTAAAGAGAATTATTCTTCCTTAAAAAAGACAAGGATTCCATCTATATGACACGTCCAGAATAGGCAAATATGTAGACACAGAAGGTGTCTTGCTTAGGGATAAGGGGATTTTTTTTTTTTGAGAGATAGAGTACAGGGTTTCTTTTTGAGGTGATGAAAATGTTCTAAAATTAATTGTGGTGATGGGTGCACAAATCTTTGAATATATTAAAAAGCAGTGAATTATATACTTTAAATGGGTGAATTGTATAGGATGTGAATTATATCTCAATAAAGCTGTTATCAAAAAAAAAGACAAATGTAAAAGTCCTGATCTATTGCTTTGTGTTGGGCCCATTAGATTTGGAGGCCCGTTACTATTCATGGGTGCGCCCAGGCAGACAAACTTGTATTGATAAGCCATAAAGGAAAAGATTGAGATATTTGAATACATAAAAAATTTAAACTTTTAGCCAAAAAAAGTAGAGTTGACAGAAAAAAAACTAGGAAACAATACTTGCAACAAATACAGATGTAGGGACCAATTTTCTTAATTTGTCACGAGTGCATATAAATCAATAAAAGACAACTCGATATAAAAGGGGGCAAAGGATACAACAGCCAGTTTATAGGAAAAGAAATAGAAATAGTTAATAAGCACATAAAGCAAAGCTCAGGCCTGCTTAGAACTAAAGAAATGCAAATCAAAACAGCAAGTTAACATTTTCACCTATCAGATTGTCAAAAAACTTTTAATTTTGATGATGTTCCATTGCTGACAAGGATGGGCAAAATAGACACTCTCATACATTATGGAGTGTCAATCGCTCTCTGAAGAGCAATTTCACAATATCAAAATTCTAAAAATGCACATACCTTTTGATCCAGTAGCATCACTTCTAAAACTTTACCCTGTAGATATACTCACACTTGTACACAAAAATAGACCTGCAAGAATGTTTATCACAGCATTGTTTTAAATAGCCAAAAATGGGAAGCAACCAAAACGATCATCAAAAGGATAATTCTCCCACGACTCTGATTCTATGTCATGGGGGAGTTATCTGTCCTTGTGCTCTTTTCCATTAGTGCCGATAATCAAGTGATAGTCAACTATAAATCTCCATTCAATCCAGCCTTCTAGCAAAAGCGAGGGATGACAGGTCTGGGGAAGCCTGTCAGTTGACAATCAAACCTTTATAAATCAATGCTGACATTTTTAATGGGAGTTTGGGAGGGGGAGGGGGATATGATGAGCACCTTAATCCAGACAAAGGGTGTTACATTCATACACCAAAGGAGGGCAGTAGAGAGGCATGCAGAGACTGCCTTCATAATAGCTCCCCCTGGGGTCTTGATGTGACTGACTCAAGTACCATCAAGAGGGGTTAAGTAGGCTCTGGGGTGCCCTCACCACCCTAGATCTGCTCTGCTCCCAGATATAGTCAAGCTGCCATTGCTATTTTATAGATGGGCTCCAAGCCCATCTTGTGCTGCTCTCTAGCCATAAGCCCCTGATACAACTCTGGAGGCAGAGAAGGGTGACCATAGGCTCTGAGGTTAAGGCCAACTTGAGAGGTCACCCAGCAAGAGTGACTGAGACCTTGGAAAGCAAAAGCTTCCAAACCGCAATGAGGGCTGACAGGCCCTGGTGTCAAGATGGCTTCAGATCCTATCACTGAGAAGTCCTATGGTTCCCCTCGGTGTGTGTTCCTTCTCGCTGCAATAAGTACAACCCAACTTGTTCAATGACAAGTATGTTACTGGTGGGCTTTGGCCGAAAGGTATTGACACTTTGTTCAAGTCACTTAAGCTCTATGAGCAATATCACAATTCTGCCTGAAGATGACTTAACCTCAGGCCCATACAATGCTCACTAATCACCACACACACACACACACACACAAGTTCCATCTGGAGATCTGGAACGGTCAAAGGGTAGGGAAATTCAGAACCCCCTCAGAAATCCAGAGGGAGAAGAGGAGAATTCCTTGGGCTAGGAGCAATTCACATGACTGGTGAGCTCCTGGGCTATCTTAACAAACATGGCAGCACGCCTGCCCCTGCACTCAAGAGGCTTTCTAGACACTGGGGAAATAAACTGTCTCTGAGCTTCAGAGAAGTCCGTGGAAAAGGAGCCTGTTTTCCAAAACACCAGGCCACAGTAGGCTAACCTTGTCCTTGACCCACCCCTGTCAAGGGTAGAAAAAGAAAAACAACAAACGAAGAGAAAAACATGAAAGACAAAGGAGAGAACAAAGAAAGAGGGCATCTTGGTGGCATCTGCATCCCTAGAGCACTAATAGAATCAATAATTTGCACTAATAGCACTAATAGAAGCACTAATAGAAGCACTGATTTGGATTTCACTAACTCTTGAGTTTAGCCTGTCTCCAATTCTTTACAGCACTCTTGCCCTATTTCCCCAACTGAATCCTAAGGGCCCTGAGGACAGCGCCACCATCAACAGAGCTTTCTCCCCCTCTAAACAAACCAAAACCCACAACAAAACACACAAAGCTCCTCTTGTCTTGAAATCCTCTTCCTATTTCCATCCCGTTTCTCTGCATCTCTTTAAAGCAAAACTCAAGAGAGTGATCTGTACTTACTGCCTTTATGGCTTCACTTATCCTCTTGAGCTCTCTCCAATCAGGCTTCTAAACAGAACTGCTCTCGTTAAATCCAACTGTCGGTTACACGATGTCCCAGCAGCATCTGACACGCCTTCCTTTTTGAATAATTTTATCACTCACCCTTCCGAACACCCCGCTCCCCTAATTCTCCTCCTACCTCATTTGCTGTTCCTTCTCAATCTCCCTTGCTGGAACTTTCCTTTCTCCGTGAATTTGAAATGTTGTAGCACCCAAGGGCTCTGTCCTTGGCCCTCTTCTTTTTCTACAATCATTTCCTAGACCTACACCATTAAATAGAAATGTTAACGTGAGCCACAATTGCAAGCCACATAAGTAATTTTAAATTTTCTAGTAGCCATATTTAAAAAAGCAAAAAGAAACAGGTGAAGTGACTTTTAATAATATATTTTATTTAACTCAACAGAACCAAAATATTATTTCAACATGTAATCATTATAAAAATAACATTAATGAGATATTTTACATTCTTTTTTTCATACTAAGTCTTTGAAAGCTTGTGTGTATTTTCCATATACAGTACATCTCAATTGGGGCTAGCCACAATTCAAGTGCTCGAGAGTCACATGTGGCTGGTGGCTCCCATATCCTGGATGATCCCATTCAGACTTTAAATACTCTCTATACACTCTGGACTCCAAAATTTTTATCTCTGGACTGGACCTCTTCCCTAAACACCATATTCCTATAACCAACTGCCTAGTCAACATCTCCACCTAACAGTGCACATCAAGCTCTTGGTTCCCCTCACACTCACTCCTTCGCCCAGCTTTCCTCATCTCAGGAAATGCCACTAACCAGATGCTCAGACTAAAACCTCGGAGTCATTGATTCCTCTCTTTCCTTCACATGGCACATCTAGTCCAACAGTACATCTCGTGACTCTTCCTTCAACGTCTTTCTGTAATGCAACCATTTCTTGCCGTGTTTGAGCCATCATTATCTAGTTGCTGGATCACAGCAACAACCTAACTGGTCTCCCTGCTTCCATCTTTGCCTCCCTGTTCTCCAGACAGCAGCCACATCAGTCATGTCAGCCCCCTGCTCAAAACCCCAGTGGCTTGCCATCACATTCAGCAAATCCCAGCTCCTTACCCTGGGCCTTAGGTAATGTGGCCCCACACACAAGCCCCCCCGACCACCAACCCTGTTACTTTCTCCCTCTTTCTCCCGTTCTTTCTCCTGCTTTCTCCCTCCACTCCAGCCTCACTGGCCTTCTTCCTCATCCCCAGCACACCCAGCCCCTTTCCATCTCAGGATCTTTGCATTTGCTGCTCCCTCTGCCTGGAGGGCTCTTTCCCCAGCTAAACGCAAGGCTGACTCTTCTGTAGCATTCAAGTCAGCTCAAATATTACCTCCCAAAGAGGAACTCCATGATCATCCTAGTTAAAGCCCTCCCAGTCTCTCTCCACTGCCAGTATCCTTTATTAACATCTTCATAGCACTCATCACTACCCAAAATTATATTCTATATTAATGTAATTACTGGTTTCTTGTCTGTCTCCTCTACTAGAATGTAAATTCCATAAGAGCAGGGGCTTTGTCTACTTTGTTCATCACTGGATCTCCCAGTACCTAGAATGGTACCTGGCAAATAGCAGGCACTCAATAAGTGTTTGTTGAATGAATGCCTAAATTCAATAAAAGAAGAAGAAGTAGTGGAAGAACCATCTTTGCAGTCAGCAATTTCTCAGAAGTAGAGGCATGCTATAGGAGGCAGAGGAAGACTTGTCTTGGGGAGGGAACCTCCTTGTTTCCCAACTTAGCAGAGCCTGCCTTCCCTCCCAGCAAGGTGGGCCCCACCCCTAGGTTATTCACCCGTGCAGAATCAAGCACTCTTGGGCCCCTCTTGTCCTTGGTGCAGAGAGTCCATTCCCAGGTGTCCCAGCCACAAGGACCCTGGGTGTGGAGTCCCATCCAGCTGGGCTAGGCCTGAACCCCCAGGGAGGAGGTTTTAGGAACAGATGCCCTGCTTCCTCCAACTCTACAGCCACCACCATTGGTAAAGCTTCTTTCCCTTTGCCCTCAGGCTGACTTTAGTAATCAGAGCTTTGCCTCCCAAGCATCTCCTCATAGAGGCATCACTGTCTATCTTCCATGTGTCTCATTACGGCTAATGTAAGTTTAAAGTGAACTTGTTCTTAATCACACCAGGGCTCTTTAATAGTGGCCTTGGGCCTGCCTCCTCTCGTCTATACTTTTATTTATGATATTTTGCAAAAACTACTGTCATCTCACTGGTATCTCAAAACAAGTCACAATGTTCTCTCTAAAATACCAATCTGACCACAAGCCTCCCCTGCTTAGTTTACCAGCTTCCTGCTGCCTGCAGGATGAAAGCTGAGTTCTTCACACTCAAGCCCTCCACAAGCTGATGTTCCCTGTCCCCTCCATTCTACCAGCATCCACCCCCACTCACACCCCCATGTTCTGGTCTCCCTGAATCACCAGTCATTCCCTAAACACACCGTGTTCTTTCGCATCCTCTGTGCTCTGCACAGGCTGTCCACTTGGCCCAGAACACCACCTTCCTAATCTCCACATCCTTGAAGTCCTACACATTCTTCAAGACCCAGATCAAAGACGACCACCCACGTCCCATGCTCTCGGCCCTTTGCACACGCCTCTGTCACAGCTGATGTCATCCTGAAGACACGGAGCACATTTTGCTTATCCGGATGTCACCAGCACCCAGCATGATCCAGGCACAGAGAAGGTGCTCACTGCGCATTTCTATGGATGGATGAATGCAGGAGTCGGGGGGTGGGGGCGGGGAGTTGCTCTGACAAGTAGGAATCAGTGGCAAAAGTGATCCCATTTGTTAAACATATGGGGACAATTTGAGACACACTTTGGGTAAAAGACCCCTCTGCATGAAATTCATGAAAAAGCTGGTAAGCTGAGTAAGGAAAGAGGAAACAAAGTAAGTAAATGATGGGAGGCCTTCAGAATCACTTCCAAGGAGCATAAAGTCATGGCATACTGGTCATCAAGAAGTTTGGCCCAGCAGAGATATAAAGTTTCATGATCAGTCATTATTTAAATGCTTGCTTGTCTCTCTTGGCCCCCAGATGCTTAAGCCCCAGAGCTGCCTTTTCCTCCTCAGACTGTCTTACTTGAGGGCTGAACAAGGGCTCTAGGGGAAAAAAAGAGAAAAACAAGGGGAAACAGCCTATCTTCCAAGGTCGTTGAAATTTTTAAACCACAGCCTGGTTCACGTTCAAGGATTCAGAAGACTTTGCTTGAGAGCTTTGTTGTCTTCCCAGAGTGGGGTATGCTAATGGAAAGCAGCTGGCCTCGTTTAAAAAAAAATAATCTGATAGCATGAAATGCTTTTCATAGAGTCTGTGGTAGGCAGAATTCTAAGATGGCCCCCAAGTTTGTTGGCCCCCTTGGTGTGCATGCTCTGTAAATCCCCTCACCTTGAGTGTGGGTGGGCCTGGCTTAATCAGGTGACCTCTTATAAAAGAGTGTCTAGAGGTCAGATATAGAATTCAGAGAGATTCGAAGTGCAGCTGATACTCTCCCACTGGCTTTGAAGGAACAAACGGTCATGTTGTGGAGAGGACCACATGGCAAGAAAGGGCGGTTGCCCTCTAGTAGCTGAGAATAACCCTTGGTTGACAGTTATCAAAAAAGGAGGGACCTTAACCTTACAGCCTCAAAACACTGAATTCTGCCAAGTGAGTCAGTTTGGAAGATAACTTGGAACTTCAAATGAGCCCTCAGCCCTGGCTGGTACACTGATTACAGCCTTGTGAGACCCTAAGCAGAGGACTCAGCTACACCAATGCCGAGACTCTTGGCTCGTGGAAACTGAGAGATAGTAAATTCGTGTTGTAAGACACTAAAATTTTTGTCATTTGTTACACAGCAAAAGAAAATGAATACAAGTCCTACAGGCCCCAGCTGTTAATTGAAGAAGAAGCCAAAAGTGGAATAGGTTTCGAATCATGTAAGTTGCAACACAGAACTTGGTAAGAAGCCCATGAGGAGACTGGCTTGCTCCCGACCCCAGCCCACCCCATCACAAACACTTCTTTCTGAAGAAACATAAGTTGCTACTCTCTCAAGCGAGTTGTCAGCTGAGCAGGTTAGGCCCTGCCACAACGTTAGAACAAAAGCCCCCGAAGGCTCACCTTATTTGAGATGGCTTTCCCTACCCCAGGAGGATGTTTCCAACTCCTTTCAAACTATTGCTATACTCTGTGCCCTAGGCCAGGGGTGTGTGTATCTGTCAATTGGTGGATGAAGAGCCCTGGAGTTGATCATTCCGAGGCATGGCTTGTGGGAGAGAATGATGGCGAGTGCCTTTCTCCTTGAAACTGCCCAGCTAGTTCTAGAGGAAGTGTCTGCTGCCAGGAAGCCAACTCATTGAGGAACCTGGGCTCCCCCTGAAATGAAAATATCAGAAAGGGTCCCCATTCCCCTTATTAACTGAAAAATAAGCTAACCTCCAGGGGAGAGGAGCCTGTGATCACTCCCCCATCTTCTTTTTTCTCACATGAGCTTGGCAGGGGGGCAGCTGAGGTTCAGCCAGCTCTTGAAAAGCAGCCCTTGGACTCCATGGTGGAGAGGGCTGCTCCTTAAATCACACAACGAGCTCCAGAAGTCCCTCTCCACAAGCCCACCGGTAGCCAGGATGGCTCTGATATGGACAGTCACCCCACTAATTGGTAGAATTCTTTAGGGTGGTAAGGGTTTAATACCAAGTTCCACCCAGGAAACAGCTACTTCCATGCAAAAAATGAGAGTTTTCCAAGGGAGTCAGCATGACTGGCATTTTCCCAGCAGGGGCCAAGAGCAGCAGCAGCTCGCAGCAGGCTCGAGGCTGACTAGTTACCTCTGGTAAGTTACCTCTTACTTCTGTTGACTTCCACTCCTAAGAGCAGATGTGAGCGCCCTCATGGTATCCTGAATAGAGGAGAACAATATTTTTTTTTCTCCCCAAAGCCCCAGTACATGGTTGTACATCACAACTGTAAGTTCTTCTGGTACTTCTGTGTGAGCCACTGCCACAGCATGGCAACTGACAGACGGGTGGTGCGGTTCTACAACTGGGAAGCAAACCCAGGCCGCTGAAGCAGAGTGTGCCAAACTTTAACCACTAGACCATCAGGGCTGGCTCTAGAGGAGAACAATCTTGATGGTCATTTCTCTTGGCTCTGAGAGCCCTGGGCGTATATCTGCCCAAAGCAGAAACTGCTGTGTGGCTTTGGTAGCACATTATTTGAAAGGACATCTTCAGCAACTTCTGCACAGCCAACCCTCAAAATGCCCATGGGTGTCAGTAGGAAGACATACGAGGAATAGTGGGTCACCTCTCTACATTCCATACACTCACCCATGGGCATGGGCATTTGACCACCAGAACCATTGAGCAGATACCCAAACATGCTCTAGGGGACCCCTGCCTCAGATACCTGCTCTGGAGTAATCATCACCCAGGCCTTTCTTCCACTCTAGGAGGTCAGAGAAAAATGAAAGCCTACTACCCACCACTTCCCTAGCACAGGGAACCTCCTGTCAGGAATACCTCTTAGCACCCTGATCATCATCCAGGGAGCATGTCCTTGTCCTGGAGACTGGAGGCAACCTCAAAAGAATAGGTTATCTTGGGTAGAAGACTGCTCAAAATTTCTGTTGGGCTACATTCCACTACTAGGAGAAGACAGCAACCAGGAAGGCCCACTCCTCACCTCAGGGAAGCAGCTGCAGCAGTCATACTGGCTGCAGCTTCTCCTCCATCTCCTCCTCCTCCTCGTCTTCTTCTTTCTTCTTTTTCCTTTGCTGTGCCTTTTCCTCCTCTAGCGCTTCCACTTAAAAGGTCTTTAGCTCCACCTCCAGTCCTGCCTTCCCTTCCTCCCCATTGCATCATTGCATCTCTCCCCCAGAGTAATAATCCAGCAGAGGCTCAGAAAGACCCAACTCACGCCACCCCTAACACCTTAGATCCTCGGGGGCGCGCAGTTAAGAAGGCAAAGAACTTGGTCTAAAAGGTTCTTTCTGCCATCTCTTTAGCAGCCTCAAAGCCTAGCTGATGAGAAGTCCTATTCTGTCTTGTCAACCCAAATATCCCATGATTAAAGGCTCGGTTTTTGCAGTCAGGCGCAATTAATATTACATGATAAATACAAGGAATAAAATTGTTGAGTTCTTACTCTGTGCCAAGCAGGCACTGTGAAAAATGATTTTACACGCATTACTTCATTAATCCTCACAAGAGCCCTATGAAGTAGGTGTTGTGATTTTATTTTTATTATTTCCATCCCCATTTTCCAGATGAGCAAACCTAAAAACTCAGTTTTAGGTTATCTGTGCAAGGTCGTGTAAGTAGTAAGTGAAAGAGCCAGGACTCACATCCAGTTCTAGTGGATTTCAGAGCCCACGATTTGACCACTACTCTTTGCTCCCTCCTAACCTGGCAAAATCTGGTAAGTATTAAATGCACATCCACTCCTGCCCCAGAGAATCTCACGGACTGGCCTATTACAGGACATGAAAATAGGATAACCCGCCAGGTCATTATCAGCCTCTAACATCTTTGCAAAGATTCATTGATCATTTTAACAATGAAGAGTCCTTCCAAAAATGGCTCACTGGACACGTATATTGTGATCAGAGATCGCACAATATTAAATGGGATAGGTCTGTAGCGTGGGCCCCTCAGGCGGCCAGGCTGAAGTGGGGTACCAGCAAGGGGAGCAGGAAGCATGAGAACCCTGGGGGACTCAAGGAAGAGCCAGAATTGAGTCAAGGTACCCTGAGGATGGATTTCACAGCTTTAAGTGTGTGTTGGGGACCAGGAGCTTTGGCTCCAAACTCTCCACCAGCTTTCAAGTCCACCCCCAGAGACTGTGTCTGAGGCTTTTTATTTTATTATGTATTTGTCGTGGTTGTGGTTATTACTGCTCCTAGCAGTCAATAATCCATCAGTTGGGGGCAGGGGGAAAATCTCCAAGGAAGGGAAAAAGGCAAAAGAAGAAAAAAAGGGGGTGGCGGTGCTGGTGCAGGGTGTGAATTCCACGTGGCTGGTTAGATTCTGCGGGCTCTGACACAGATGTTTCCTGGACTTAGAATTCAAAAGGCTGCTAGGAGAGCAGCTGGGCAGGATGCAGCAAAGCGAGGCTAGAAAGTTGAGATGTACATGTAAATGAGGTTAAAGAACAACCAGCAGTCATTCCCTGGCAGGGGAGGCAGGGGAGAGAGAGAAAGAGAACCAGGCCACAAGAATGTGCCCCTATCCCAAGCTGAATTATCTGTGCCTTTTGTGAAGGCAACTTGTAACTTTTTCGCTTCATCTTAGGGCCCCTTAGCCCACATGGTGGGGTCCGGGGGAGGCAATCTCTACATGACCTCATGGTTATGATAAATAGCCTTTGGTCTCTCAGTTCTGGGGTGCAACAGAGAGAGGTCTCAGAGTGAACTGTGGCTTAACAGGGAGAGAATGGGTCTAAGGAGAGGTGATGCTGCTGTCCCCAAGGGGTACTTGCCCATTGAAATAAAAATGCCTCCAAGAATCTGAGGGCCCTGGCCACCCTCAGTCAAGGTTCTATCTGAGAGCCTTTAAGCTCTCAGACTTCCTTAGCCCTTAACCCTATAGACAGCCCTGCAGCCAGGCAAAGAGGCAGCCGCCTATCTGGAGTTGCACGAAGAATTACCCAAAGGTTCCCTGGGCTTCAAGTCTCTCCCCTTACACCAGCCATGGCATTGTGCTCTCTTTCTACATGAACTAAAATACCCACCATTAGAATCATTTCCCTTGAACCAGACAGCAAAGTCAGAACATTATTTCCCAGGGCCTCTCTCTTTAGTACGCCAAAGTCTTTATTGCAGACCTACTATGCACTCAGACCTGTTTTAGGCGCTATAGAGGTGATGACCAAATAAAATAGTTAACATTTCCTGGACATTTAATATGTGTAGACACCGTTTGAAGTGTTTTGCGTGCACCATTTCGTTTAATCCTCAGAGAAGTTCTATGAGGTAGGATTATTCTTCCTCCTCCTCTATTTTGTAGATCAGGAAACTGAAAGGCCAAGTAACTGCCCAGGGTCCCACGCAAATGCATGGTGAAGGCGGGATTTGAACAGAGGCAGGTGACTCCAGAACCCATGAGCGCTACACTAAGATGACCCACTGCTTGATTACAAAGAAAAAAGCACACACGAAAAATTCAAGAACAGTGCTTGATTAGGAATCAGAAGGCCTGGGTCCTGATTTTACCCTCCCAATAGATTATCCTTGGGGCCTTGCCCAAGTCATAGCTCCTCGCTAGGCCTCAGTTCCCATATATGTAAAAATGAGGAAGTAAAACAAAATTATCATGTGTTCTCTTATGATATTTTATGACAAGGATTCATTTCACGACAAGGACCCAAAGGCCAAACTTGAGGGTATTGACTATCTACATGAGGGGCCTGTGGGCCCCAAGAGTCAGGAAACAGGAAGCTGGAGTTTGCGTTGCTTGCATGTGTCACACAGGGGGCTAGAGGGCAGAAAGGAGGCAGAGGGCCAAGGTTAAGCCAGAGAAGTATGTCCAAAATACATGGCAAAGCCAAGTTGGGCAGGAAGCAGCAAAGCAAGGCTGGAGAGCTGAGATCTAGGTGTCAATGAGGGCAAAGAACAAGGGAAGGTGAGAGTGAAGGGGAAAAGCGGACTGAAGAATTGGAGGATAGGAGGCTGTCTTGCCACAGGAGGTCCTAGAGGATGCTTTTGTGGGTAGCTCCATTTAAAGCAGCAAAAGAGACTAAAAAGGACCTCTCGGTGTAGGCTGGAGTAATCATGAAAGGTCTGGTAGAGGAAGCCCACCTTAAGATGGGCCTTTTTTTTTGGAGGAAGATTAGCCCTGAGCTAACATCTGCTGCCAATCCTCCTCTTTTTTGCTGAGGAAGACTGGCCCTGAGCTAACATCTGTGCCCATCTTCCTCTACTTTATATGTGGGATGCCTGCCACAGCATGGCTTGATGAGCGATGTGTAGGTCTGCACCAGGATTGGAACCAGCAAACCCCGAGCCACTGATGTGGAGGGCATGAACTTAACTGCTGAGCCACTGTGCCCACCTTTTGCTAGGCAGAAAAGTTTGGTGACAGCTTGAGCACTGAGGCACTGAGAGTCAGCATAGGTGAGCTGAGGATTAGGGTAGAGGGGGCAGATGACAGCCACAAACTCTGAGTGACCAGGAAGAGCCTGAGGACTCTGGCCAGAATGATGCACTTGGGGCAATGAAGTGTGGGCAGCACCTGGCTCATTTATAGCCCTTTTGCCCAGGGTCAAGTCTGCTCTCACACCAGACTCTTGTACCTCTTTGGTCCAGTGCCTAGAAAAGAAGCTTCTGGAGTAATATTGGCAGGCCACAGGAAGGAGTCTCCAGGACAAGGGACACCAGATAACAATGGATTGGAAAATGGAGTGCCCCAGGGCCTAGGACTAGACAGGACACCAAGAGGGCAGAGAAAGAAGGGCCACCTGAAAAAGAGCGTGGAGCTGGGCCAGACTAGAAGGCAGCTAGTAGGGGAGGAGAGAAAGGCCCAGAGGGCCAAGCGCAGAAAGGAGATTCCTGGTACCCTCCTCCGGTGTTCACTTTAGGCCACAGAAGCAGACAGCATCCCAACATGCACCGCTCAAAGAATTCTCTCACTCATTCCTCATTCAACCCATGTCATTGCTAGGCAGGGAAAGGAATAGGATTGCCACTTTGAAGAAGTAAATGATGTGCAAAAAGTTCTTCCCACTAGGGTAACCACCTCAAGGGAAAAGTGGCAGCGAGAACCAGGAGAGCAGAAATCTATTGGGCTTCCTTAAACTTTAAGGTTCAAGAACCCCTAGTTGGAATAGCTTAGGAAAATAAAAAGCCACATTGGGAGTAGCGCCCGGGAGGAGCACTTAAATGGGGGTGGGAGGGGCCTGGCCCCTTCTCCCAGCTGGATACTGCTCTGTTATCCACTTGAGAGTAAATGGGAAGCACTCAGCCAGCATCTGAGGAATCAATGAGATAATGTGTGAAAAACAGCACAGAGCCTGGTACAAAGTAAGTGCTCAATAAATAGTAGGGTTTTTGAAAACTACTGCTACAGATATGGACAATGGTATAAGAAATGAGTTCCAGGAGGAAGACGGTAAGTGAACACCCTATATAACAATCACTGACTCCTTGGCTCTCATCCCCAAGGATTCTGATTCTTCTTTGGAGGTGGGGCCCAGAGATCTGCATGTTCCATAAGCTGTCAAATGATTCTAAGGCAAAGAGTCCAAACTCCCCGCTTTGAGGAAACACTGCTGTAAATCAAATTGGGTACTGGACATGACTGGAACAGAAAGGCTGAAATGGGAAGCCACAAGAAATGGATGGCTGGGCAAGGGTGGTGAAGAAAAAGCAACTTGAATGATATTTAGAGAGAATTGTCACCACAAAGGAAGATATTTTGTTTTTCTAATAAACATCTCTGAGACTTGACCCTCTAATGAGGCCCTATAGCAACTTTCGGAGAGTTGACACCTCAGTTCTGCTATTAACTAGCTGTGAGGCCTTGGGCACACCAAGTTCTTTCTCTGGGCCTCTGTTTCCTCACCTAAAAACCAAGGGATTGGACTAGACTTGAAGTCTAGGGTTCCTTTTAGCTCAGGCTTTCTAGGATTCTAGGATTCACTGAGACAATCTTTCAGAGTTCCCAGTTCATCCCCGGAGACCCCTATTGGTCCTGTGTCAAGCCAGTAGGGACCCAGCCTCCAGAGCAGGCACTTCTGAAGCCTGTCGACATTTTCAGAAACTCTCCTACTTTCAGATTGTTTAGAAACCTAAGCTATTTCTTCCCATTTAAAAAAGGCAGAGGGTGGGGCCAGCCCGGTGGCATAGTGGTTAAGTTCAGCATGCTCCACTTCGGTGGCCCAGGTTCGCGGGTTTGGATCCCAGTTGTGGACCTACACTGCTCATCAAGCCACACTGTGTTGGCATCCCTCATACAAAATAGAGGAAGACTGACACAGAGGTTAGCTCAGGGCCAATCTTCCTCAAGCAAAAAGAGGAGAATTGGTGATGGATGTTAGCTCAGGACCAATCTTCCTCACTAAAAACAAACCAAAAACAGCACAGGGTTACAGGAGATTTGACTTAAACTTCACCACTCATTCTTTCTTCCCCTCAAAAAGAAATTTTTCTAAACTCTTTTCAAATCAGGAGTTCATCCCTATCAGGGAACTACCTACCTCCTCCCAGAGAGTTTCGTCTTTCCTCCAACTCTGAACAAGCAAACATAGGCCATTTCTGCATGAAATAGGGTCTTTGGATCATTGACACTTGGCTTCTGGAGCCACAGGCACAGAAGAAACAAACATTCCTCACGTGTAAAAGTAAAAGTATGTCCTTCAAAAAGAGGCAATGGAGGTTTAGTGGGGATTTTCCCCCATCTCATTCCCTTAAAGGGCTTCTGGAGACTCTCTCCAAGTGTCACAAATCAATAGTGAGCCAATGCAGAAACCTCTGTCTGTATGCTTTATGCAAACTCAGGAGAGTAGACTTTTCCTGCCTTATCTCCTGGGCTCTGCTCAAAATGTGAACAGTCAGGGGCCGGCCCCATGGCCGAGTGGTTAAGATTGCACGCTCCACTTCGGCGGCCCAGGGTTACCCCAGTTTGAATCCTGGGCGCAGACATGGCACCACTCATCAGGCCATGCTGAAGCGGCGTCCCACATGCCACAACTAGAAGGACCCACAACTGAAAATACACAACTATGTATGGGGGGGGGCAGCTTTGGAGAGAAAAAGGAAAAATAAAATCTTAAAAAATATGTGAACAGGCAGATGTGCCTGGGACCCTTTCCTTTCCCCAACCTCCACGTGTCTCAGAAGCGTCCCTTTGATTTACTTTCCTCTCCACTTTTTCAGAACAGTTGGGCTTAGGGAAAGGGGAGATCTGAATGCAACAAGAAAGGGGAAGAACCGTGACTCACAGCTTACGGGAGGGCTGGTCCTTGGCTCATAAGGACCCCAGGATAGGAAATAAGAGATAATGACCTTGCTGATAAAAAAATGCAACATGACTTTATCAATCTTCCTGAAATACAGTGCCTACCATTTTTAATTTTTTTCTCATGCATATCTAGACTTTCCCATGCCTGTATCTCTTTTTTCTCCTCCCTTGTTCCCATTCCTCATTTTGAGCATCTCCCTTACATGCCCTAGTAGATAACTGAATTATATTGTAATAACTTGTTGTGTTTGCAACAAAGGATACAGTTTCAAATGTTCAAATTAGATGAGTAAAATGTTTTATGTCTTTACTTTTTAAAAAATTCAAGTAAGTTGCTTTAACAATATGGGACCCTTTGTTAATTTTCTCCCATTTAGTGTTGGCCCCAGTAGATGAAACTCTTTCCCTTCCCTATGAGGCTCTGAGCTTTTTGAAGACTAGAACTTCAAACTCATGAAGATCCTGTCAAGCTGTGTGATCTCGGACAGGTCATACACTTTCTTCATGCCTCAGTTTCCTTACCATAAAATGAACCTGCCTGGAGACAGAATTTGGGAGCTGGAGGGAGTAGGTGGGATGAAGGAGGTATGGATGTCACAATATCACGTCTTTCTGCAGTGTTCTTGATTCTCTGATCCAGTAGTTTCTGAGCAGACATTCCTTTGTTGCAGAAAGAGAAATCTGGCACCTTGACCTTCCGAGGAGGAAGAATAGCATAGTTGCATAAGAGTTAGGCTATGGAGTTGGACAAATCTACGTTTGAATCCTGGCTCTTGTCAATCACTAGCTTGTGGTCTTGGGCAAGTCACTGAACTGTTCAAAACCTAAATTTTCTTATTTCTTAAGTGGGGCTAAGAGTAGTACCTTCACCATAGGCTAACTGTGAGGACCCATTCATTTAATAAGTGTTTGCTGAGCACCTACTATGTGCTTATGACTAATTAATGGTTAAAAGTCACTCTTTGTTTATCAACATTAGGTGGCAAGGGAACTCACATTTACTGAGGTCAACCTATGCACCTATCAGTTACCTGATTTAATCCTTGTGACAATGCTATGAGGTAGGAACCATTATCCCCATTTTACAGAGGAGACAACTAAGGCTCAGGAAGGCTAAGGTACTCGCCCATGGCCACACAGCTAGTAAGTAGCATTGTGAGGATTCAAACCCATGTCTGACTCCCATACTCTTCCCACTGTATGGTGCCAAATATTTTCAGTGTGTGTATGTGCCAGACAGACACTATGCTGAGTGGCTGGACCCTCGAGCAGTAGGGGATTTGACGGCACATTGTAAGCTGCTATGAGGGGCTCTCTTCTCACCCCTGGGTCAGATGGCTTGCTCCTTCATTAGCAGCCTGGGAGCCAGGCTGGTCCCTACACTGCTCCGGTTTCCCAACCCCAAATGCCAAGCTTCCGTGCATCCTTAGGTGCCCGGGCTCTCCTGCCACATTACTGGCTGGGTGACGGACAGAGGAGGACATGACACTGTGAACAGCTTCTGGCTCTGCTGTTCTCCAGTACAACCTCCTTAATTCAGGCGCTCTCATTCCAAATTTAAGACAATTCCACCAAGGCAGAACTTTTACACTGAATCTAAACAAAAGCACCCTTGTGTGCTTAAAACTCAGTTCCTCAGTCATACTAGCCACGGTCAAGTGCTCAATAGCCACATGTGGCAAATGGCTCTCATATTGGACAGCACAGATAGAGAACATTTCCATCACCATGAAAACTTCTATCGGATAGTGCTGGTCTAAACACTTAAGGAGGGTCGTCCTCAGACTTCTACTTTGATAAAATGTTATTAGTTTAAGGCAAGGTTTCTCAGTCTTGACACTATTGACATTTGAGGCTGGAAAATTCTTTGTTGTGGGGGGCTCTGTGCGTTGTGGGATGCTGATCGGCATCCCCGGCCTCTACCCACTAGATGTCAGTAGCACACCTTCCTCCTAGTTTTGACAACTAAAAATGTCTCGACATTGCCAAATGTCCCCTGGGGAGCAAAACTGCTACCCACACCCCTGCTGAGAACCTCTGGGTTAAGGTTAGCATATGTGTTGGAAGTAACCAAAATGGCAAATCTTTTCACTAACTTAGCTTGGCCTTCTGAAAACAAGCCATTTCATCAAAACTCATTTCTTCTAGTGAATCATAGCTTACAGCAGTGTCCGTTGAATGGCTGGTTTTAATAGCTAGAAGATTTCAGGAAAGAGTACAACCACCCAAAGCAGCAGCAGGAGAGTGGAGATGCCAAGAAGGGATTACTATAATGTACGGTACGCTTAGTTCCCCAAATTTGCTCTCCATTAACCATGACTATGAAATCATGAAGGAAAGATGAGAAGTGAATTACTTTAAAAAGCTAAAAGAATGTTAAAGTAGAAAATCAATTAGGAAATGACAGGAGCAACCACATTGCATACTACATTTTGGCTGCTAATTTCCAGAAATAACAAACAACAAAAAATTGTGCTACTTGAGAAATTGGTGAGAGAATCCCCAAGACGCTAAAGTTGGCCCGACAGAAAATGGGCTTTCAAAGGATTCGAAATAAACTACTCCAAACATTCCCATGTAAAATGCTGAAATTTTGGTTACTGATGAAATAAGGTGCCATTCCACATTTTTAATAAATTCCCAAGGAAATGAAACCTTGTAACAAGTGGAACACTCCTTAGAATCCTGCTAAAGACCAAATGAAACCTGTCAACTGCATCTTCAGAGAAATCTCCGGAAGCTTTTAAAACTATTTCTTCCTAAATGAATCTTTACAAAGAGCTAAATAACTATGTTATAAATAAAGAGACGAACTTGTGGTAAACTGGTAAATATGGCAAATAGTTTATTCAAGAAATTTCCCGAGAACTGGCCCTCCCCCGGCAGAGGGTGAGGCTGGGGGCCTGGGACAGCGCCTCCCCAGAGTGGGCGCCCGCCACTCCATCGGCTCCCCTATCGCTCTCATGAATGGAAAGTGCCTCGGACAGATGCCACAGGGTGAATGCAGGTTAGCAAATGCAATACCCAGTCTGGGCGCCTTGCCAGGGAACTGGCGTTAACAGCCTTCTAAAACTAGAAGGAAAAAAAAGCAGAGAAGAAGGGAGGGAAGGAAGCGAAATGCCACAGGGATCTCTAATGACCACATTCAACACTTAATTACAGTGAGGAGTGGAAGCTGGGTCTGAGCTGGCATGCCGAGTAGCTGCAGCTACACATTTCTAGTGCAGAATTTCCCTGTATTTGCCTTCCCCAACTGGAAGCTCGCAGGGCCAGGCTTCACGTTCATCGTTGTCCCCTGGGTGCAGGTGGGCCCCAAGTTCAGGAGAACAGTTGCAGATGGGCTTAGGAGATAGATATCCCTAAGGCTGTCAACCACTGGAGGGACCTGCGGGGTCGGATCTCCTCCAGCGTCTGGGTGCCGGGGGGCTACCCAGGGCCAAAAAAGAATGCATGGGCCCCCTGAATATCAGCAACTGAAACTCATAAAAAGTCAATATTTGTGGCCTCTAATCTCCGATAGCAGCCCGCACCGTGTTGGGGGGCACCAGGGAGGTCTTGCAGTCCAGGGAGCAGGCTGGCACATAATTCACACTAGTGTTTCCCTGCTCGGGTGTCAGGTGCCTTTGCAGAAGTGCTCAGCCTCACCTCCCTGAATCCTGTTAGAGTAGACAAAGCGGACTAGCATGATGTGAGGGGCCCACTAACCTAGCAAGCTCTCCCAGGTGACCACCAAGCCTCAGAGTGACGCAAAAGCATCCAGGTCCTATTGAAATACACATTGTCAGGAGGACTCCATCCATGCCCACTAACCTAACATCACAGGTCAGTTTGGCAAAGAGCTAGCCCGTGGGTCACAGGAGGACAATGTCTTAGCCAAGGGGAAGTCCACAGCCTAGGATGGCAGAGGCTTGGAGAAGACAGGCTTGGAGAGAAGGGCAAGGTTCAGGCCCAGAACACATGGAGTGGGAATGGTGGCAAAATAGGAAGGGGTTATAACAGGAGAGATCGGGGTTGCCAAAAATGAAGTTGCCCCAGCTTGCCATTTTGCCTTGGGCTGAATAGACCTCGGCAGCAGCTCCAGCTAGGAGCCACAGTGTCCCACGATGTGTGCTTTTTTTTGCTCAGAGGTTGATCTTTCCTCTATCCCAGGCTGTACGGCTCTATGCTGGAAGTCAGGGTGCCCAGGATTCTAATCTTGGAATTGTCATTGACCCTGTGACCCAAGGAGAATCACTTAACATCTTTGGGGTCCAGTTTCCACTCTTTTTATTTTATTTTATTTTATTTCGAGGAAGATTAGCCCTGAGCTGCCAATTCTCTTCTTTTTGCTGAGGAAGATTGGCCCTGAGCTAACATCTGTGCCCATCTTCCTCTACTTTTTTTTATATGTGGGACGCCTGGCGCAGCATGGCTTGGTAAGTGGTGTGTACATCCGCACCTGGGACCTGAACTGGTAAATCCGGGTCCGCCAAAGCGGACTGCATGCGCGAACTTAACCGCTACGCCTCCGGGCAGGCCCCTCCACACCCTTAAAATGAAGACATTTTCACCCGTCCCACCATTACAGGATCTTGTCTGGTTAAGAAAGTTCTTTTGCTTTTCCTTCATCTTCTCATATACTTGCACAAAATGGTGTCACATAATTAAAGACTACTACTATTTTCTTCCTTCTACCAATAAGCATGTTCACTGATCCCTTGATAATTCTCCTGTCACCTGCTGTCATTCTATGTCTATGAAAAGAACAGAACTTAATAGCTAGTTATCTTAAGCAAGAGTTATATCTACAATAACCAGTTCAGAATTTAAACACCCAAAGTGGTACCCTAGCAGCTCACTTGCTTAGAGCCAGGTGTCAATGAGGCTAGTGGCATGGACTCAAGGCCTACAAGGATATGGGTGGCTCTGAATATACTCATTTCCACCACTGGCCAAATATCTCAAACATCTCCAACTCACATAGTAAGCGTACACACCTCTATATAAAATCTAGAATGCAAGTGTGATCTGGAAACTGTGAACCAATCCTGTATTTCCACCCAAATTCAACTTTCAAGGCCTATTGGGGTTCCTTGAAAGGGTGCAGCCCTCCTGACATGGCCAAGTTGTGATTATAGAAAACCCCTTTTTGAGGGGTGATGGGGGCATGGAGGGTGGGAGAGAACCAAAGGCTTACAGGGGGAGCAGTGAAGGTCGGAGCAGAATGATTTCCCTCCTGGCGTTCCTCTCCCTCTACCTCCAGAGCCCTGGCAAAAGCTCAGAGAAGGGACCCTAATGCCACACGAAATAACTAGGAAACCGCACATTGTATAGCTGGGAACAAATTTAGAAACTTAAAGACAACTCAGAAAATTTAAGGTGTTTTTCTCCACTCACCCAAATTCCACTCCCTCTTTCCATCCCTCTCTCCTCTTTCCTCTCATGTCTCTCCCACTTCTGGCCTCCAGTTCCTCCCTCTGCTCCTGTCCTCCTTTACGTTCTCTCCAACGGAGCTTATGCCTCCCACCCTACCTCCTGCAAACCGCCGTTTAGCGGGCTGACCACTCCCTGGGAAGGCAAGCTCCTCAAGGGCATCTGGGTTCAGTCAACATCATTCCCTCAACAAATATTTGTGCCAAGCACTGTGCTTGCTTGGCTCCAGGAAAGGAAAGCAAAAGTTTCTCCCACAGTGCTCAGCTCAAAGTTTGCTAGAGCAGGTACACAATATTTTTGAATGTTTACTGAGCCTCTTTACCTTTTAGGTCCTGTGAGGGACTCCAAGCCACTTATCTGTAGAGGCCTTGACTCCTTAATCTCCTCAAATGCTCTCATCATTTGTCCTGGCCCTTCAGCCCAGATTCAACAAGCCATCAGATGAGCTCAGGCCTTCAACTGCGGCCACAAGAATAGACCATTTGCTCTACTGAATCTCCCGTTTCCACACCAAATACCTCAGGCTGCCCCAGATCCTCTCCACGGAAAGCAGACATCAGGATGAAGGGGCTCTGAGAAAGCTCCCTTGTTCCTTTGCAAGCAGGAGAATCTTATGTAAGCCGGCACTGAGCCCCACGGAGGAACGGTTTGGACACTCACCTGGGAGCAATAACATCACAGTTATCGTCTCCCACCACAGCAGCCGTCATCTCCCTCATCCTCCCAAAGCCTTCACTGTCCACCTCTCTGTCATCTGGCGCTCTGGCGAGTTTCACAGAGAAAGCCTTGTAATTTCCACAGCATCCATCCAAGGCCAACTATTATAAAATAGTTGCAAGAACACTTTTCAAGTTTCAAAAGCCCAGGCCCATTCACCCCCCGGAGAGTGGGAACGCACTCTGGTACCGATTTTGAGGAAGAAGCAGAAGGGGGCGTCTAGTCTACACACACCTCCATGCCTGAACCACCTCACTTTAGCCCCCAAACGGAGTGCCACTAAAAATCACATGGAAGATCACTTTGGGCCTGCAGGCCACAGCCTGCCAGTCCCTGTCCATACAGTGCTTTTCCATGAGGGTACTGAACTGCAGGGGCCAGGTGAACCTACGCAACTCTCAACTACTGGAGACCTGCAATGAGTGACACGAGTTCCTGGCTGTGATTCCAGATTTTGATAGCTGAGAAGAGTGTTAGCTTCATGAATGAAAATGGAAAATTATCATGTACACTCCCACACCCACTAATTAGCCATATGACTAGATCTGTCTTGGCTAATATCTTCTTTCCGTTGTCACTGCTTGAAATATACACACACAGCATCCAAAGACACCACTGTGGATACATAGTGAGGATAAACAGCTTGGAGCTAACGCCACATCAAATAACTGGGAGATGGCACACTGCACATCTTGGAACAAATTTAGAACTTAACTCAAAAAACTTAAGGTGATTTTCTCCACTCACCCAAATTCCACTCTCTTTCCATCTCTCTCTCCTCCTTTCTCTCTCTCTCTCATTTCTTGCCCCCAGCGCCCCCCTCCCTTATATCTTTCTTTTCAGTCATGCTGGCTGCTGACTGGTGCGAGAACAAAATGTTTCTGTGTAACTGAAGCACATTATTTAACTGAATTATCACGGCGAACGTTATTTTAATGGTGCTACTAGTCAATGAAACTGGCCTTTTAAAATCCAGGTTTGTGGGGTGCTTTATTTTAAGATGACGTGGGCTAGGTTTCTTGACACATGCATGTTGGAACCCATAGCTTAGCCCCAGTCTCTCTCCCCAGCCCCCTGTTAGATAAACATCCTCCTCATGCAGCTCTCCCTTCTCAGACCCTTGAGCTATTTCTTAGAAACTCCGGTAAAGCCAAGGCCATAGGGGGGCCACAAGGTACCCCTGCACCAAGAGGTCGGGCATCAAGATGCATGAAAGGAAACCCCCGGAATAACCAGGTATTCCGCGTCAGTCCCTGCGGCGCGGCTCTATCTTCCCTTTGACGCCTTCCTCCTGCCTTTGCAAGTAAATGAATCAACAACCACAACAGCCTGGGCCGCAGGTGAGCCACGCAGGGGCCGCGGCGGGAAGGAGAACGCCTGCAAGCCGGGACCCCTGCAACATTCGGTCGCCCCCGCCGGCCCGCCGAATCCTGGGAGCCCGCGCCGCCGCTTTCCCGCGCGCACGCGCGCGCACGCACGCACACCCGCGCGAGCCCTCCCAGGAGCCGACCGCCGCAATCGGCGGGCGCGAGGCCGCGAGTTCGAGCCCCGGCGGAGGCGCGCTGCTCGCCGCCCACCCCGGAGGCGCTCCGGGCTGCCCCTTTCGCGGCGATCGCCCCGCTCGGGCGGGTCGAGGCCCTGCAGCAGCGTTCGGCGCTCTGCCACCCTCCACCCTGCGGAGTCTGGTTGGAGCAGGTCTTCTTCTGCGCCCGCCACTTACTCTGGAGTCCTCAGGCAAGCGTAAAACCCAGCCATGGCGCTTCCGAGGGGGCCGGCGGCTGCTTACGCGCCTCGCCTGCCGGGCCACCTAGGAGCCCGCGCTGCGGGCGTGCCGGTGGGCGCAGCTCTGCACGCCAGGCGCCCGCCCGTACGCAGCCCCAGACCAGCGGGCCAATGCAATAACCACCAGATAAAGTTTCTTCTCTGAGGCCTCTCGCGGTCTTCTGAACTAGATCCAAAAAAGGCTGGGCCTGTTCCCTACATGGTTAGGAACTGTTAACTCCCCTTTTCTCTCTGCCTCCAACTTCCCGCGACCGCAGCATCCTTAGGGCAGAATACCAGATGCTCGTCTTTTAGCCTCTCTGTATCCCTGCAGGGCTAAGGAGTGTGAGGAGTAATTTGGGGAGTTAGTAGAGACTTCTATCCGGGCAGAGAAGGACACTTGACAGCTTTAGGAAGGAAATGTAAATAAGTCGCTTTCTGGCATTTTAGATTCTGCAGGCTCGGGGGAGGGAGGAGCAGATGGGAGAAGAGAGAGGTGAGGTAAGTTTAAAATAGCGAGGCTGCGAGCATTCCCACCTCAATCTGAACGCTATTTTTGACCCGTCTAAACTGTTCTTGTTCTATCCTAAGGAAAACGATTTACTCCCTGAGCAAGTCTGGCGTCCCCCCCAAAAAAAGCAACAATATCCTTAAAGTTGTGAAATCTCGAGGGCAGGAATGCCTTTGAGATGGAAGTCCCCAGCAGAGATTGTGTGTACACGGGGGATCCCACTTGTAACATGGCTCACATTACATGGATTCAGAGAGACCGCTGGGCAGAGTGTCTGCAGAAAGCCGAAAGAACTGGAGAGAGAGCAAAAGTGTGACTTAATGATGCCGGCTGCCTGGAAGATCCAGGAGGGCACCTTTCCCAATTGCAGTTCAATAAAGGGGTGTCCCTGTCCTGGCATCTGAGATGCAAGGGTTTGCAGTGTTTGCATTTCTGAAGTGTCTAGTGAGAGCGTGAAAAGCAAAGCAAATGAAGATGCAGGCTTTGGCTTCTTTAACTTACCAAGAGAAATCAAAGATTTTAAAAGGTCAAGATGTCTCCTGTGCATGCATTCAGAGGGCCTAATCTGACCCGCAGGACTGGGCCTGATCTGACAGCCGTTCTAAATCTGGCTTCCGTAAATTAGAAAGAAGAAAGCCAGGTCAGGGCCCCTCAGGGGGGCTTGGCCAGTTGAGTAGCAGAGGGCCTGCTTTCTCCTTCAGTCTGCAGTAGGCAACACCCTGCTTCTGGAATTTCATTGGGTGAGTAAATTTCATTGAGTGAGTCTTTGGAGCAGGGCAGTGCATGGACCCCTCTCTTCTTAACTTAGTGAACGGGGGAAGATGCATAACTGACCAATGACTAGATTTATGTTGTAGATGCTGAATCCTGACCTGTAGCTAAATTTCTAGCTAGAATTCCTCTCTAGCTAGAATCTGTGGTCAGTTCTCTATGATTCACGTGTGGCTTACCCACTTAGTGGATTTTCTGCAGTTATGTTTTAATCAAAGAGTAACTTCTAGAGTAGCTGCCCCAGTTGTAATGTCACTGGGTGGTTAGGAAAGACCGATTTTAATATTGGCAAGAGGAGAAGCTAATTAGGAAGGCAAATCTTTGTCATTCCCCTCCCACCCAAATAGAACACACTCCAAAAATCACAGAATTTTGTTTTTTGCTTATGCATGCTCTGTGATTGTTTGGCCAACCCCTTTTCTCCATTGCTATGAATAATCAGAAGTAGAGGGTCCACGGAAAATCCATCCTGTAATTCCCAGACTGCACTGATGGCTCCTTCTACTGAACTCTTCTCACAGCACCTGTGGTTAGTGCTCTAGAGTCAGAGCTGGGTTCAAATCCTGAGTCTGGCTAAGTTTCTGAGGTGTGATAACTGCATTGGGATTTTGTGGGAAAATGTCTTTGTTCTTAGGAGATACATGCTGAAGTACTTAGAGGTGAAGGGTAATGATGCCTGCAATTGATGTTCAAATAAGTCAGAAAAAATGTGTAGGTGTGTGTGTGTACACAGAGAGAGACAGAGAGAGAATGATAAAGCAGATGAGGTAAAATGTTAACAGTTGGTGAATGTAGGTGAGGCATATATGGGTCTTCATTATACTATTCTTTCAACTTCCTATAGTTTTGAAGTGTTTTCAAAATTAAAAGCTTAGGTTAAGATCTCAGCTCTGCCTGCCCTTGGCAACTGTGTAGCAGCAAACTGTTTACTCCTTGCAAATCTGAGTTCCTTGGGCTCTAAAATGGAGAAATTAATAGAACCTACCCCATACGGTTGTTATGAGGATTAAAATGAGATGACAAATGTAATGCCCTTAGCATGGAGCCTGGCCCTTAGGATGGCCTCACTAACTGATAGGAATTGCTGTTATCAATTGTCATTTAACATTTGATTATATACTGTCTTTTATTGGTTCTCGAGGTGTTTCAATTGCATATATCCTATCTCTTTAACTCCCATTTTTAAGCATCCAGAGGGCAAGATGCATTGCTTACATTTTTTCTTGTACCTACCACAGCAGGTGGCACAGCACTTTGTGAAACATCGAGAATGAATAGAATGCCTTGTTCAGTTGACTTTGAGGTTACTGTTCTGTGAGATCTGTGGTCATAGCATTGACTTGAAAACGATCACATGCCCAAAGGCCAGTCATTATGTATGACAGACCAGTAGAAGAGAATGTTCGCATAGCATGGTGGGAGCTGGCTAAGAGGGTAGGACTATAAAAACAACTATTTGGGGAATAGATTTTTTTAATTCTTAAAATTGAAGGTAGATACCTTCATGTACAGCCAAACTTTTTGAAAAAGTGTCCACCTTTTCTAAGTGCCAGGAAGGCACACATTCCATTACTTGGATTTCAGGATGGAGGCGACCTTTGCTAAAGCAAGGTGGGCACATCCTTAGGATGCCTAGCCAATAAGGCAGATTTCCAGGGGTATCAAGGCACAGCTGCTCCCTCTCAACAAAAGCAAGAGTGCAAACACTGTGAGTGCCCCCCGCCCCAGTTTTTGGATAAATGCCTCCGCTGCTTTTGAAGAGAATCTGATCTTCCTGGCTCTAACCAGTGATTCCAGTGAGTCTAAAACACGCAGCGTATATTTGACTGAAACCTCCAGGACTGACTTAAAACTCCTGCCAGGACTTTGAAACATCTGGCTCTTGAGAAAAATCTCTGCAATCACTAGAGCCTGAAATGGAGAATGGTGAGACTCCCTCCCTTCTGAGCAGATACAAACCATTCCAGAGGGTCCCTCTCAGTCCCTGCCTCTCCTTGCTTTCCTTTTGGCTTCTGTCTCCCTTCTTGCTCTTTCCCTTTCCCCTCAGTCCACCTCCTGAGGCTCTCTGAACGAGTTCCCACTAAAGGCTAGCAAAAAAGCAGTGGGTTTAGTGGTTAGGAATGAGACAGAGACAAAGCAGTTTAGTGTCTGAATCCATGTGACCTGCTGATCACAGCATCCCAGATGGAGTGACATCTCGTGAAGCCTGGGAGGATGAGCTAGAGAGCTGAGTTGTGGCTTCTATGGAGCCATTCATCCAGATATCTCAGAGTGCCTTCAGAACATCTGCTCTCATGACACCCTATGGAGTCTGAGGGCAAGTAGGATTCGGGAATTAAAGACCAACAGAGCCAGAGTCGTCTCTAAGAGAGCTGGAGTGGGGAAGACCATACTTACTGGGGCAGAGACCTCCCCCAACCCCCAATGTTTGTAAGCAGGTTAAGTCTGATGTAAATTGATGTTAAGGGCAGAGGAGGTAGCAATGGGGAGAGGAAAGCCAGGAAGATAATATGGCTGGGGAGGCGTGATGCCTCCCTGGGATTGCAGGGCTGCAGAGGAGGAATGCTTACATAATGATGCTTATAGAGGCATTTGCTAATGGGAGTTCCCGATCCTGACTACTTCTTCCTTCAAATTCCCTTCCCACTCCCCCTCCTCCTCGTCCATCAGGCAGTCTTCAGAGTCACTGAGCATCTCCTTCTGCCTGGACACCTTGGATTGCGGAGGGGAGGGGACAACCTGGAAAGTAACCATCACTTGCCACACGCCAGGCTTGTTCTTGTGGTGGAGGAGAGCAACCAGATTTGGAGGAAGTTTGTATTATATAGAATGTTTAAAATATAGTTTTATTACTTTCAGGCTATATAGCCATAACACAAACTTGGCTCCAGGTGTGGTCCTAGGGGGCCTGCCTGACTGAACAGGGATGAGAAGAGTTTGTAAATAGACATTGTGAAATGTTTCTGAATGCACAAGCATCCATCTGCCTGCCTGCTTGATCTGCCCGTGTTTCAGATTTTCCCTTTCCTAGGTGGAAACTGGAGCTCAGATGGGGCCAATGATGCTGGAAGTAAAGGTGCACAGATGTGGAAGGTCCTTGCCAGTTTCTTGCTGGATGCCTTCATTTCCTTTCTCCTGGCTGTGTGAAAACTCCCAAGTGATTCCCTCCACTCCCCCAAGCTCCTTGGCGCTCAAGAGCCTGGGGACGGAGCAGGGCTCAGGAAGGAGGAGGAGTCCAATTTTCTTTTCCCTCACTTCCATCATGGCCAAAATAATGATCCCCAACCTGAAAATCACCAAGAAAGAGAAAAGCACACACATTTATCACTCACCCTTCACTTAGCCCAGAGCTTGGAGGTGTGAAGCAGCTGGGGCCCTACAGCTGCCACCTCCAGGGTCAGAAACCCTGCCAAGCTGCACTTCCCCTTACAGGCAGCGCTGTCCAAAGCCCACACACCCCCTTCCACCCAACCATCAGCCCAGGAAGCAAAGGGCCCAGCCAGGGATGCCACCCCCGCTGGAGGAGGGAGACTTGCTTGGCGCAGTGAATGGGGTTTTACCAGCTAGCCAGGCAGAGAACTATTCTGACTTCCTTGCCCAGGCAGCTGAGGGGGAAGCGACCCTCTGGGTCTGGAATCAGTGATTCACACTGGCCTACCCAAACAGCCTCCTGCTGTCATTTTATTTCCTTCATTACTTAACATCCTGGAGAAAGAGTTCCTAGTCCTTCCTCCTGGGCCACTGGCATCCTGAGTTGAATGCTCGGTCAGTGGGACAAGTAAAGGCATGTAGCCAGGGCAGCTGGCCTCCAAGAACTCCCAAAAAGAAAGAATGGTTGGAAAATTCTAATGGCACACAAAGGTATAAAATGATGAAGCATGAAAGCCCGTCTCTACCCTTCCTCCCCAATAAGTCCATATTCTACGTCTTGAGTTCCTTCTAGGAAACAAAAGAGTTGTATGCATATATATTTTTGGTTCTTTTTATTTACAAAGCCGAAAACCAACCAACCAAACAAACAAAATCATGCTTTACACTGCTTTTTCATTTGCTTTTGTTCAACTAACGAACTATCTTGGCAATCTCTCTTACAGGCCGAGAAAGTGTTCCCCATTCTTTGATAACTGCACACCAACAGACTCTCAAATAATCCTTGGAAATGAAAATTTGAGAACTGCTACACTGGCCTCTCTCTCATACTCACCTCTAAAGTCTCTGTCCTGTTTCCTGAGCACCTCAGAGCCTTGCTGTGTGCCAGGTGACAGTAGCTGGTAATAGTAATCATGCCAACAAACCAACGTGTTATTGTCTCAAGCCACAAAGAGCATAGTCCTGCTCCGGTGAATTACCACTAGCCTCAAATGACTTAGTTTTTACACCTAAGTGCTGACCCAAACAAGGGCCCAAGAGAGGGGACAAACAGAGGAACAGACAGATCTTTTCTTTTTTAATTAAACTTTTTCTTTTGAGCTGAGTTTACATTCAGTTGTAGGAAATAATACAGAGAGATCCCCTGTACTCCTTACCCAGTTTCTCCCAATGGTAACATCTTGCAAAACTATAGTATAATATCACAACCAGGGTATTGACATTAATACAATCAAGATACAGAAGGTTTCCATCAATACAAGGATCCCTCATGTTGCCCTTTCATAGCCATACCCGCTTCCCTCCCACCCCAGATCCCTCCTCAACCCCTGGCAACCACTAATCTGTTCTCCATTTATATAATTTTGTCATTTCAAGAATGTTATAGAAATAAAATCATACAGAATTGGTACAACCTCTATGGAAAAAGTATGAATCTATTAAAAATAGAACTACCACGTGATCCAGCAATCCTGCTTTTGGATATATACATAAAGGAAATGAAATTACTATCTCAAAGAGATATCTGCACCCCCATGTTCATTGCAGCACTATTTACAATGGCCAAGGCATGGAAGCAACCTAAATGTCCATCAACAGATGAATGGATAAAGAAAACGTGACACACACATACAATAGAATACTACTAAGCCATAAAAAAGAAGGAAATCCTGCCATTCACAACAACATGGATGGACCTTCAGGGCATTATGCCAAGTTAAATGTCAGACAGGGAAAGACAAATACTGTATGATCTCACTTACATATGGAATCTAAAAAAGCCAAACTCATAGAAATAGAGAGTAGAATGGTGATTACCAGGGGCTAGGAGGTAGGGGAAATGGGGCGATATTGGTCAAAGGGTACAAATATCCAGTTATAAGATGAATAAGTTCTTGGAATCTAATATAGAGCATGGTGACTATAGTGAACAATACTGTATTGAATACTTGAAAGTTCCTGAGAGAGTAAATCTTAATTGTTCTCACCACAAAAAAAGGTAATTATGTGAGGTGATGGAGGTGTTAACTAATTTTATTGTAGTAATCATTTCGCAGTATATACATGTATCAAATGATCATGTCATACACCTTAAACTTGTACAATGTTATATGTCAATTATATCTCAACAAAGGTGGGGAAAAATCATACAGTAGGACTCTGGTTTCTGGTTCCACACATAAGGAGCTTGGATGTCACCTCTTTGTCCTAACAACAGTAAAAAGCTGAACAGACTGAAAAATCAACAACTCTTCTTGGATCCATGAGAGAGGGAAGGACTCAGGGCAAACTGCTGCCCCCAAGATTAGAGAGACAAACAAGCAAACACAGGGAGTTGTGGCTTCCCAAAGCCAAGATTCACAAGCAGAAACTGCTTCAGGAACCAGTGCCTGGGTAGGAAAACCTGAACTGTAACTGACAAATTGCTGGAGGATCAGTATGGACAACTCTGAGAGTTAAAAACTAGCCACTGAGCTCGCCCTGAGGGTCTAGTGGTTAGTTCCACACTCTCACCCCTGTGGCCCGGTTCATTTCCTGGTCGCAGAACCACTCCACCTGTCTGTCAGTTGCCATACTGTGGCAGTGGCTCACATAGAGGAGTAGAACAACTTACAACTATCATATACAACCGTGTACTGGGGCTTTGAGGAGAAGAAGAAAAACAAAACAAAACTAGCCACACTAACTAAGAAAAAAAGAGAGAAGGCACAAATTACATATCAACTGATGCAGAAAAAGTATTTGACAAAATCCACCACCCATTCATGATAAAATTCCTCAGTAAACTAGAAATAGAAGAGAACTTCCTCAAATTGATAAGAGATATCTATTAAAAAAAAAAAACCCTACAGCTAACATTATACTTGATGAGAAACTCAAAGCTTTCCCACTAAGATCAGGAACAAGGCAAGGATGTCACTTATCATCACTCCTCTTCAACATCATAGTGGAAGTACTAGCTAATACAATGAGACAAAACAAAAGAAGTAAAAGATATACAGATTGGAAAGGAAAAAATAATATTGTCTTTGTTCACAGATGACATGATTGTCTATGTAAAAAATCTGAAAGAATTGACAAAAAGATTACTGGAACTAATAAGTGCTTATGGCAAGGTTGCAGGATACAAGGTTAATATACAAAAGTCAATCACTTTTCTATATATCAGCAATGATCAAGTGGAATTTGAAATTAAAACACAATACCATTTACATTGGCACTCCCCAAAATGAAATACTTAGCTATAAATCTAACAAAATATGTCTAAGATCTTCAAATTTCTTATATGAGGGAAACCACAAAGCTCTGATGAACGAAATCAAAGATGATCTAAATAAATGAAGAGATATTCCATGTTTGTGGATAGGAAGACAATATTGTCAAGATGTCAGTTCTTCCCAACTTGATCTATAAATTCAATGTAATCCCAACCAAAATCCCAGCAAGTTATTTTGTGGCTATTGACAAAATGATTCTGAAGTTTATATGGATACGCAAAAGAGCCAGACTAGCCAAGACAATATTGAAGGAGAAACACAAAGTTGAAGGACTGACACTACCCGACTTTAAGACTCACTATAAAGCTACAGTACTCAAGATAGTGTGTTATTGGCAAAAGAATAGACATATATCAATGGAACAGAATGGAGAGCCCAAAAATAGACCCACATAAATATAATCAACTGATCTTTGACAAAGGAGCAAAGATAATACAATGGAGCAAAGACAGTCTTTTCAACAAATGGTGCTGGAACAACTGGACATCCACAAGCAAAAAACAGGAATCTAGACATAGACCTTACACCCTTCTAAAAAATTAACTCAAAATGGATCACAGACCTAAATGTGAAACACAAAACTGTAAAACTCCTGGAGATAACAGAGGAGAGAACCTAGATGACCAATAGGTATGGCAATAACTTTTTAGATACAACAACTATGATGCATGATGCATGATTCATGAAACAAATAATTGATAAGCTGGATTACATTAAGATAAAAAACTTCTGCTCTGTGAAAAACAATGTCAAGAAATTGAGACGACAAGCCACAGACTGAGAGAAAATATTTGCAAAAGACAGATCTGATGAAGAATTGCTATCCAAAATATTCAAAGAACTCTTAAAACTCAACAATAAGAAAACAAACAACCTGATTAAAAAAATGGGCCAAAGACCTTCACAGACACCTCACCAAAGAAGATATATGGGTGGCAAATAAGCATATGAAAAGATGCTCCACATCATATGTCATCAGTGACATGCAAATTAAAACAACAATGAAATACCACTACGCACCAATTAGAATGACCAAAATTTGAAACACTGACAACACCAAATGCTGACGAGGATGTGGAACAACAGGAACTCTCATTCATTGCTGGTGGGAATGCAAAATGGTACATGAGCTTTGGAAGACGTTTAGCAGTTTCTTACAAAACTAGACATACTCTTACCATAGGATCCAGCAAACCTTGGTGTTTATCCAAAGGAATTGAAAAGTTATGTCCACACAAAACTCTGCCCACATGTTTATAGCAGCATTATTCATAATTGTCAAAGCTTGGAAGCAACCAAGATGTCCTTCAACAGGCGAGTGGATAAATAAACTGTGGTACATCCATACAATGGAATATTATTCAGTGCTAAAAGGAAATGAGCTATCATGCCATGAAAAGAATGGAAGAACCTTGAATTCATATTACTAAGTGAAAGAAGCTGCTATCGTCTGAATGTTTGTGTCCCCCCAAAATCTGTATGTTGAAAACCTAATGCCCAAGGTGATGGTATTAGAAGGGGGACATTTCAGGAGGTGATTAGGTTATGAGGGCAGAGTCCTCGTGAATGGGATTTTACGTGACTGGGGCACTTTCTATAAGTGCCCTTATAAAAAGATGCCAGAGCTAGCTCATCCCTTCCACCATGTGACAACGCACAGAGAAGTCAGCAGTCTGCAACCAGGAAGAGGGCCTTCACCAAGAACATGACGATACTGGCACCTTGATCTTGGAATTCCAGCCTCCAGAACTGTGAGAAATGTTTGCTGTTTATCAGCCACCCGGTTTATGGTATTTTGTTATAGCAACCCAAATGGACTAAAACAGAAGCTAATCTAAAAAGGCTATATACTGTATGATTCCAACTATATGACATTCTGGAAAAGACAGAACTATGGAGACAGTAAAAAGATCAGTGGTTGCCAGGATTTGGGTGGAGGAAGGATGAATAGGCAGAGCACAGAGAATTTTTAGGGCAGTAAAAATATTCTATATGATAGTATAATAACGAATACATGCCATTATCCATCTGTCCAAACCCATAGAATGTACAACACCAAGAGTGAACCATAGTGTAAACTATGAACTTTGGGTGATTATGATGTGTCCATCAAATGTAGGTTCATCAATTGCAGCAAATGTACCACTCTGGTGAGGGATGTTGATAACAAGGGAGGCCATGCATGTGTGGCGGCAAGGAATAGACGGGAAATCTCTGTATCTTCCTCTTTAATTTTGCTGTGAACCTAAAACTGCTCTAAAAAAATGAAGTCTTTACAAAAAATAATTAATAATAAATAAGATTAAAATAAATGGGAAACAAAGTCACGGTGGGGTGTGGTGTGGGGGAATTAAAACAACTGATTTGCTGCAAAGGTATTCTGAATGGAGGGCCCCAGTTGAAAAATGTCTTGGAAGCTCCTTTACACCCACCCCATTTCATTTTGGGGGCACTCACTCTTGAATGCCCTCCTCCAATCCCCAGCCTAGTCTCATTAGACTGAGTTTTGCCCCGGGAGTCCAGACACTACACCCACTCCCCACCATGGAACACAACTTTTTATCTGGACTCTCTTCTCCCATACACAGGAAACTGCTTTCTGATGCATGACAGTGACAGGCACATATGGGTCGATCAAAATCAATTAAATAATGAAAATTCTGCTAGAGTTCGTGTTAAAAATCTCCAGAATCACAGTAATCCCATTTAAGCCTATGGGAAAAGACACATATTTTTAAGGAGCTTAGGAAATCCTTTCATTCCTTTTAATTCTGATAATGGACATTTTAGCCACTGCAATAGATTTTTCAGTTAGGGCCATTTTTTCGCTCCCTTATATGGAGAGATTGAATATACAAACGGACCATATATAACAATAGAAGTCTGACCCACACCTCTACAGCAATCAGCTAGGAAGTCAAACAACAACCTCTCAGTAATTGGCCCAGATTCCCTATTTTTGCCACTCTCCTGCCCTTCCTGCCTTCTAACTCAAGAATAATCAGAAAAAATCAAATAGGCTCCACAAGTCTATCACATAGGATACCCTGCTTCCCGTTAGCCTGCCTCTGGCTTCCCCATGCCAATAGCCTCCTATCAGGTCTTACCTGAAGCTTTCCCTTTTTTTCACTGTAAAGCTTTCCCACTCTCCTGCCTGCCTCTGAGTCTCTGCCACAGCCCAATGATGGTGGCTGACTCCCTTGTACAACAAGCTCTGAATAAATAGCCTCTTTTGGCTCTCATTTGGGTGGTCTTTGTTTATCTCCACAATGTCATACCACGTAGCTGACTGCCTGCTCCAGCCTGCTACCTGCCATTGGCCAGGGCTGCCCAGAATGTCTATACTGGCATACTTGAACTGTCATAACCACGTTGCAATATAGCACTTCCATGGTTAAGTCCCCTCCCCTACCCCCCAGGGCCTTTTGGCAGCATGGTAGCTTGATGTAGTGATAAAAAATATTGATGTTGAAGCCATATATTCCTGTACTCATTAGCTGCATGACCTCAGGTGCGTTACTTACCCTCCCTGGGTCTCAGTCTCTACATCTCTCAGATGAAGGCAATAATGTCCTCTGGACCTCTTTCATAGAGTTGTTGCATCTCTGGAGGGAGACAATGTTGGCTTAGAGAAGTATCTAAATGCTTGGGTCCCTGACCCTCAATGTAATGGTACCAGCCAAACACCCACTGCTGACCAGTGGGCTGAAAAGCAAACACTTAATGACCTGCAATGCTTTCATGTGGGAACCATGGGTCAGGCTCTGGCCCAGGCTGTGGAGAGGTTAGCACACCTGGCTTATTGTGCCCATTTGGCCCACTGGCTGGGGAAGGAATAGGCTCCTTTGATGAATGTACAAAAGATTTATCAAGGAATGAATGAATAGATCCAAAGACCTTTGTTTTTTTCTGACTTGGCGGCCAACTGGATCTTTTGATAAGCCACTTAAGGTTCCTGAGTCTGTTTGTGCATCTGTAAAATAGTAACAATAACCCCGACCCTTCCTGGCTGACTGGATCACTATGACGATCTGATGGAATAATGTGTGTGTAACTATGTTTAAGTTTCTAAGTGTTATACAGATGCAAGGCACTATTCTTAGGGGACATACATTTACAATGAGAGTGCTGGCAGAGAGAGGCCAAATGAGGGCATGTCTTCTCATGTTCTGCATGTCTTGTGGCTGGGCTTCAAAGCTCACATTCTATACCAAGGGCCCTGTCCCTTGCAAAGGGGTCTCCTTGACTCCTCATGATCCTAGTGTGCCCTGGAAGTGGCTTGTCCATATCAATGAACCCTCACTACTCTCTGAATATGCCCAGAAATGAAAACCACCTCTTGTCTCTTTACAGCAGTTAAGAGTTTACAGGCCTTCCTCACGCCTTGGCTCCTCACAAAAACAGAGTGAGGGAGGCAGCCTGGTGGAATGGGTGATGCAT
The DNA here is from genome assembly GCF_021613505.1 of Equus quagga. Taxonomy (NCBI): domain Eukaryota; kingdom Metazoa; phylum Chordata; class Mammalia; order Perissodactyla; family Equidae; genus Equus; species Equus quagga. Next base: position 28,438,605 of record NC_060276.1, on the reverse strand, counting down.
GGGGTTTAAAGCCAGGCTATTTGGTAGCATCTCAACTCTGGCACCTGCTAGCTGTATAGCTTTAGAAAATAACAAGTGTTGGGGAGGATGTGGAGAAATTGGAACCCTTGCACACTGTTGGTATGAATGTAAAATGGTGCAGCTGATACCGACCCAGATATCAGTTTCCCTACATTAAACCCAGCATATATGGGGTTAAAACCAAAACACTCATTCCCTGCTTACTCTCTGGCTTCCTGGCTCCAGAATCCACTATCCTGCATGGAGACAGACACTGCCAAGGACAAGCACCTAGATTTATTATCTCCTCGCAAAGAGACACAGGCTGGTCGGAAAGCTGCTGACCAGCAAGGTCACGGGCTCGCTCCTCTCTGCAAGTAGTCTCAAGGCCAAAGACAGGCTGATGCGAAAGCTCCGACCAGCAAGGCCATATGCTCTCCCTCCCCTCCCTAAAACCCCAAATAAAAATCCTTCCTTTTAGCTTTTCGGGGAGTTTGGGATTTTAGCGTTAGCTGCCCTCTCTCCTTGCTCGTCACTGTGCAATAATAAAATTCCTGGTTTCTCCCACTACCCCCAGTGTCAGAGATTGGCTTGCTGTGCAATGGGTGAGCGAACTCACTTCAGGTTCGGTATCACAGCCACTATGGAAAACAGTATGGTGGTTCATGGAAAAAATAAAAATAGAACTACCACAGGATCCAGCAATTCCACTTCTGGGTATATACCCAAAAGAATTGAAATCAAGGACTTGAGCAGAGATTTGTATACCCATGATCAGAGCAGCATTATTCACAACAACCAAGAGGGAGAAAATGCTTAAATGTCCACCGACATAATGGATAAACAAAATATGATATATACATATGATGGACTATTAGCCTTAAAAAGGAAGGAAATTCTGACACATGCTAGAACATGGATGAACCCTTAGGACTGTGGAAATTAATAAATAGAAACCTCATTAAATTGGAATCAGGGGACCAAAAGGGAGAGCTCTTTTGCCCTATGTTGATAGCAGAAGCCGACAAGAAGAAGAAAGACTTCCTCTTCTTGACCAGCAAGAGCTCAGCTGGTGAGAGACTGTTACAACTTGGCCACTAAGTGAAAAACCACTAAGACATCAAACTCTCAATTCCTCCAATGGATTCTTCATTCACAATAGCCCTCCCAACTTCCTCTTCCCCTCTGTAAAAGAGTTTCTCCTCCCTTGCTGCTGGGGGCACTCACATGTGGCTTGCCACGGTTGCAGACCCCAAATTGCAGTTCTTTGCTGATCCTGAATAAACCCATTTTTGCTGGAGAAGTAACTGGCTGTCTATTTGTTTAAGATCAACAGGACATTATGCTGAGTGAAATAAGCCAGTCACAAAAAGACATACTGTAAGATTCCATTTATCTGAGGCACCTAGAGCAGTCAAATTCATAGAGACCCAAATTAGGATGGTAGTTACCAGGGGCTGGGGGATGGGAGAGTGGGGATTTATCATTTAACGGGTACTGAGTTTCAGTTTTGTAGGACGAAAGTTCTGTGGATGGATGGTGGTGACGGTAGCCCAACAATATGAATATACTTAATACCGCTGAACTGGACACTTAAAAATGGTTACGATGGTAAACTTTATGTTATGTGTATTTTACCACAATTTAAAAAGAAATTTTAATGAGTGCATTGGTTGGAGGGGAGATGGAGACCTGGGCCAGATTATAAAAGGGAGACCACAGTTGGGAAAGTGCTGCTAAAGGAACAGTGTCAGGCCCACAATTCCCAGCATGCCACAGGTATCATCTTGTTAGGCTCTTCCCGGCCTAAAGATTTCTGTCCTGTTTCAGGAGGATTTTTCCCCTTGAAACCCAAGACAGTAGGAAATAAGATTTATTTACATGTTAATATACCCACATATGTTCAAAGAAAGAAAATAACTCTTTTCTTTCCTAAGTAGTAAACTGCCACTCCAACAGGCTGACATTTTCAAAAAGAACTTGACCAAGAACTTTCCTTGGCTTGTAAGATAAAGATCAAACCCTCATAGTTTGGCCTTGGAGGCCTGCTGATTTTGTAGCCTCAACTCCCACTATGCTTCCCCTTGATCCTCTCTCTGCTCCACTACACTGGCCTTCTTGCAGGCCTACCACCGGGCCTTTGCATATACTGTTTCCTCTGCCTTAAATATCCTTCCTTCTACTGTTTGCCCTGTTAAAGTATGCTTATTCCTCAGGTCAAAATCCTCACTGCCTCAAGGAAGCCCTCCCTTATCTCCCGACAAGTCAGAACCCTCCTATTATGTGCTCTCATAGCATATACCTCTCCTTTCTAGAACTTTTCACAACTGTATTTTTGCGTTTATTTCTGTGATTATGTGATTAATGTCTGGCTTGCCAACTAGACTGTAAGTTGTATGAGGGCTGGGACCATGTGTAGTTTTGCTCATTACTATAGCAGCACAGTGCCTGCCCGCAGTAGAGAGCTTAACAAATATTTGTTGAATATGAATGAAAGAACAAAATTAAATATTTACAAAAATTAAAATAGTATAGTCAAGTTTCCAAAGTACAGATTTCTTATCTTAAGAATCCCAAATAAAAGCAATGGGGTATTTCCCTCGGTCTCGACGCTCTTTAAAACCCTTTCTCTTAAAATGACCATATTCTGATTAGGTGGGACAGGCTTATAGAAACTACATCTGCTTCCCTTCCTCCATATCCCTGCTTGCCCCCTAGTCCTATGGCCCTCGAGTGTCACTTCTCCACACACCAGGGGTGCATTCTGCGACACTCATCAAGAGTGAGGCAAGGCCTAGCCCCGTGAGCATAATGCAGGATCCAGAATCAGTGTAGCTACAGCAAGAGGATGGCAGTTCTTGTGAGTTCCCCACTCAGGCTGAGAGGCTAAAGGCCAGGGATGGATGGCAAAATCCTGGGTACCTGGAGTGCAAAAAGCTCAGGGTGAGGGGCAAAGCCTTGGGGCTGGGGAGGAAGGAAGGAAGCATCCAGAATACTCACTCTGGAGTCAAGGAATACCACACCCTCTGCTATCCACACAGCCCCTAAGCCCTGCCTAAGTGGAGGTATGTGGGACTGCCAGCAGATTCCAGACGGGAGTCAGAAAGAGGAGATTTTTCCCCTATAACTTGGCACCTCCGTTCATCTGCAAAGATAAATACAGACCTAACGGAAAGGGTTGCCTGCTGATTTACGAGGACTCCATGACAAGGTGGTCTGGGAGCCAAGAGAGTTGGGATTCCAACCCCCACGTCTTTACCTCTGTGGAGCAACATTTTTGTGGGAGGAGATGGAAAGTGGATTAATTTTTGACACCATGTAAAAAACTGGTATTTCCTGACCAAACACCAGGGCAGCCAGAAGTTTATAAACGAAGACTCTATGATTCCTTTGTTTGAAAATATGTAAGTTGCTGTTGGAATAAGGAAGCTTTAGTTCCTTATCGGAAATAGTCTGTGCTTGATGAATAGAACCCATAAGCATGTTCCACTGACAGTGTGGCTTCAGCTTGGGCAAGCCAGTGAAATGTGCACTGTCAGCCCGGACTGCAGAGGCACATGGCAAGAGCAAGCCACACACTGTCGCCACAGATGAGGGAAGCCCATGGAGTAGGTGGAAATCAAAACAAAACCTCCTAGACTTTGCTGAAATGCGCTCCGAACAAGGCGGCTTTGTGACTGCTCCTGGTCTGATTCTTCCCTGCAAGTGACCTCTTAGCATTGCTAGGACTTTGTTCATGCTGGTATTACACCTCCCCTGATCCAGAGAGAGAACATTGGCTGGAGTGTCAGGAAGCCTAACCCAAGCATGTCCCCATTCCTCTCTTATTATACTTCTTCATCTAGAAAATGAGAAGTCCGGGCCAGAATCTAGTAACCAGGTGTTTTCTCTGGTCCCTCCTGGCTCTGATGACTTCTGAATTCTTCTAATAAGAACCTAGCTGCCTCACCCCATCTGTCTATCTCTTACTCCTAGGTGAGGAAACAGCTAGCCTTTGTCTCCAGAAAGCCTTGCCTTAGTATCAATTCCACTCAATCCTAGCCCCAGATTGCATAATCTCATTCAAGTCATCTCATGGGTGTCTTTTGCTAGGTAGGTCCTTGAATACAGGAACTGTGCTTTCTAGTTCTTTTGTCTCATACCCCATCCTCAAGGTGTAGTATAGTTTTCCTTTAAAACTGTTATGCAATCCAGGTTGTTGATTGACTAGCTGACTAATCAGGCGGTTACATACTGAAGATGATAGAAAACTAGAAGACTTTCTGAAAAAAAGTCAACAGCAATCATGGTTAAACAGCCTTCCTAAGCAGGCCAAGTATGGTTAAGAATAAGGATTTTGGAGTCAGATGGATGCAGATTCAAAACCCAGCTCTACTGAGTACTAACAGTGGGCTCTTAAGCAAGTCACTGACACTCCCTGTGCCTCAGTTTTCTTGTCTATAAAAATAGGCATAGTAATAGTAACACCTTGGGGCTGTGACCAAGCTTCAGTGAGATCATGCATGAAAAGCCCTCAGCAGAGTATCTAGCACATAGGAAATGCTCCAAGCTGTTGGCTCTTTCCGGATGATGGTGATGATGATGACAATGGTTATGATGATGTCAACCCATCCCAGGAGGCCAGGCCTCAAGGCAGAATGTCTATAGGTTTGGCCCACTGTTACTTCCTTTCCATTACTAAAAAAGTAGAAGTGACTTCTAGAATCTTGAACAAATGCCTGGCTACCTTCTAGAATATCCACACTTGACTGCAAGGAGTCAGGAGGTGATGATCTGAGATCCTCTTCTAATTGCCCTCATGATTTAGGGAAATGTCTTTATGAATAATGGGAATTCAAGGGTGGACATGTGATGTGTTACAAACAGTGGTATTCGGATATGAGAGAATTCGGAAGGAGAAAAGTATAGAACCTTAGATATCACCAAAATCTGTTCTTAGAAGTGTATTAAGAGTGAAAAAGAACACATAAGGAGGGAATTCACACAGGATCCAGAAATCCTTTCTCAGAAACACCTCTAAGCTAGGCCTCTCTCTTGTTATCCAGCTGGCTACTGGACATCACGTGATGTCCAATGGGTAATTCAAACTCAACTTGTCCAAAACCGAACTCGTTTTCTCTCCTTAATCCACAATTCTGTAAGTCTTTGCCTCCCTCCAAATTTTCCAAGTCAAGAGCTAGGAAGCCATCCTTAACTCTACCCTTCTTCCTCAACACTCCATTGTCAACTAATCAACAAACTGTGTAGATTTGAAATAAATAGCCCATAACTCACCCTCTCCACTGCACTGCCCTAATTCATCAACTCTCCTTAAACCAGAGAAATAGTCTTCTCAATAGTTCTTTTGCTATTACTCAATTCATTTCATCCCCACCATCTACAAAACCACCAGGGGGAACATTCTAAAACTCAAATCTGCCCAAGTCAATTCCTGCTTTCAGAACACTTCCCTGTCTCTCCAGGGCCTTCTCCAGGGTGAAGTAGAAACATTTGGCAAGACACGAGCAATGACCCCAACTAAATTGTGTCCATTACTTCCTCTTCCCTTGGAGGCCTCCTCTACCCAGAAAGGGCTCCCCTCTTCCTCCAACAACCTGGTGAATCTTACCTACCTCCTCTGTGAGGTCTTCCCTGCCCCTTGCCACACTACAGCCTCTCTTTACGTATGTTCCGTATAAGGCTTTGAACACACCTGTCACATTGTAATTGTCTGCTCAAACTGAGGCCTCTCCAGAGCAAGGACAATATCTTATTCATTTCTGTATCTTTAGCACTCAACACAAGACCTAGCCCAAAGTAGGCATTCAGTAAAGGTTTGTGGAATTAACTAATGGCCTCACTAAATCTCTATCTCCAATAACAACAAGTCAGTGCCTAACGAGAGTTCTCAGGCTTTGGCAGGGACAGGATCTTAGAAATTTCAAGGGACTTGAGGTCTAGTCTTGGCTGGTGCTCAGTGTGACTCCTTATCCCCAACTGAACTCTTCCATCTCCACCCCCCAGGTAAGAAGCACAAAGAGAAACAGAGACACAGTACCACATGGCCTTGAGCCTTTGGTCACATAATTCCCCCACTCCTTCAAAATCTTCCCTGCACCCTTGGAGGCCGAGTTTGGAGTCTCTCTGGAAAGAAAGACCATTCTCACCTCAGCCCAGCAAGGGATTCTCCTTCCTCTAATGGCCTTTCCTAGAAGGCCATTTCCCTGGGTAAGTCTGGAACCCATTATAGACCACCTTGCTGGGTTAGCGTATCTGGCTTTCCAGGGAATCTCAGAATGTCAGGACAGGAAGAAACCCAGGAGATCATCTGGTCTGACTGTCTCATTGTGCCAAGGACCCTGAGGCTTGGAGAGAGAAGTGACTTGCCATAGATAACAAGTGTCCTGGGGAGTGTGATCAAATAGATTCCTGAGTCCCACCCTAGACCCATGAAATCAGAATAAATGTCTGGAGGATATCATTTGAGAAGCCCCAAACTACCTCATGCTATATCTGTGTTGTATCTCCTCAGCTGGCTCACTAGGGGCCGTTTGATAGCAGAGGCTGTTTCTTACTAGCTCTCTGTATCCCCAGTAGTATCCAGGACGGTAGTGCCCTATGAAGTTTTCTTTGGTAATTAGCCCCTGGGCCACTTCCCCATGAGAAAACTCAAGTGAGCAAAGAAACCCAACTCAAAGTTAGGCGAGCTGAGAGCACTAAGCAAGAGGTGGCTTTGGCAGCCCTCCCCAAACACTGCTTTCTGTTTGATTTTCCAAGTCGTCCCTGACCAAAATGATTTCAGATTGGAAGGTTCTGTTTCCTAGGAGGATAAAGGGTCAATTACTTGGACCATCTCAAACATTTTTCTTAACTCTCCTTTAGCGAGAAAAATAAACATTCCAAAACAAACACACATACACACACGTGAACACACAAGTGCATGATTACCTGGACGTCTACTGGGGTCACAATCTCACAATCTGTTCTTGTCTATCCCCAGCCTGGGCAATGATTCCAAATAGTCAGGAAACTCAATCACCACATGAAGGCCCATTACAGTCACCAGGCTAAACTCATGAAGCCAGGAAGGTGGCCTCAGACACTTTGGTAACTCTTCCAATAAGGAGGATGACAAAATAGGCTTTCTGTTTGTACCTCAGTTTCTCAGAAATTCGCACTAGGCCCCTTCCCCAAGATTCTGACCAGTCAAGGCTTCACCCTGCTGAGAAGGCCGCATACCTTACGCCTGGCTCCCCTCTGGCTCCAATGACCCTGAAGCTAGAGGCCTCTGGAAAGAAAAGTAGCCTACATGCTTGTCAGCCATCAAAGAACAGACATAGGACCAGCCCTAGCCTGGCCCTCAAATTTCCTTCTGTTACCAAAAGACCACTGCCCTGTCCCTCATTCTTTGAACACAGTTGGACAGGCAGGAGTGCTGGCTAGAAGGAGAAGGGTTGTTCATTCCCTCACTCATTTCACTAGTCTTCCAAGTGCTCTCTGGAGCCCGTTATGACTCGTTTGCATCCACAGCTTGTCCAGTCACCCTTCTGGGGGTGGAGGTAACCAGGTTACCTGAGCAGGAGGCTCAGGGGCAGGACAATTACCTGAAGTCCCCAGAAAATTACAAGCTGTATCCTGGGAGACCAAAGGGTCTGTGTGGGGAAGGCCATGTTCGGCTGTTAATTTCCAAGGGCTAGTGCAGAGCCAGAAACAAGAGATAAGACCTGAGAAATCAGACAACAGAATGAAGGCAGGATTGGAAAACAAGAGCGACAGCAAAGTGAGAAAGTCCCCTGGGGGCAGGGGAGTTGAGAGATAACCATAGCCCTCAGGGTTCATGAGCAGATGATCCTGGGATAAAGCCCAGGGGAACTAGATGGATACTACAGTTTTCTGGTGGGGCGTAGACAGGGCCTTGCCCTCAGGGAGTTTGAAGTCCAGCAGGGCCTTTCCCTCATATAAAGAAATCCAGACCCAGCACTGGTGCCTCCCAGCCCTGGCTCCCCAAAGACCACCAGTTTTGAAGCTAGAAAAAGGTCATTGGCACAACAGTGAGCCCTTGTGCATGTAACAGGATTCCAACATCATTGCTCTTCATTCCCCCATTAGCTGGATGTGAACTTTGAGTTCTTTTCCTACAAGTAAGATGGACTCGCGCTGAGTCATCCACATTCTCTCATCAAGTCTTCAGTGTGGCTAAGGAAACACGTTTGCCAAATTGGGCTGGCTTTGCTATCGAGGGTTTCCTGACTGTTGGACCGTGTTCTAAACAACTGAGATAACAAGACTGCCAACAACCGGAGAACACCTCGGGAAAGAAACATTTGTTTCCGCCGGCCCACGCGGCTTGATAATACCACCTGAACTCATCGGTTTCCTGAGCTTCATTTTTGTCACTTGAAGTCAGTGGAGCCCACACGACCCATGAATCAGATTAAGTTTCTGATACTTTTTAAATCTCTTCAGTTCTATGAGAAAGACAATAAACCCTTATAATCCTGGGGGAATTAATAGGATCCCTTCCAAGGTCTGTCACTCTGGGACATTTTCTTTTTTTTGAGAAAGATTAGCCCTGAGCTAACTATTGCCAATCCTCCTCTTTTTGCTGAGGAAGACTGGCCCTGAGCTAACATCCATGCCCATCTTCTTCTACTTTATATGTGGGACTCCTGCCACAGCATGGCTTTTTGCCAAGCACTCTGGGACATTTTTAACAAGAATTAGAAGAAGACAGGGCTGGCTCAGTGGTGTAGTGTTTAAGTTTGCGTGCTCTGCTTCAGCAGTCTGGGGTTCGCAAGTTCAGATCCCAGGTACAGACCTAGCACTGCTTGTCAAGCCACGCTGTGGCAGCATCCCACATAAAATAGAGGGATATTGGCACAGATATTAGCTCAGTGACAATCTTCCTCAGAATTAGAAGAAGAACTACCATCCAATTGAGGCTTATTCTTTATGCAAGGCACTATGTGTGCACTTTGTGTATGTTGTCCAACCTAATCCTGACAACAACCCTAGGACAGAAGGGCTATAAATAGGCCACTTCCCAGAGAGCTTTAATGACTTGCCCAAGGCCATATAGCTAATATGAAGCAGAGCCAAGATTCAGGTCCAGGGCTGTGGAACTCCAAGGCCCATGCTCTTAGCCACTGCACTTGCGTTTCTCAAAGCCGGAGCTTGTAAACATGAGCAGATTTCCAGGCTCCACCTCAGACCTATTAACTCAGAACCCTGGATGGTATGCCCAGGAATCCACATGCTTAACACCACACCAGGGGGTTCTGAGGCACTGGGATGTTTTAGGGCCCTGGCATTTGGCATACGGGGCAGGCTAGAATGCTAAAGCCTCCACGCCAGGCCTGACGCTGTTTGGCGATCTTCCAGCATATCTGCTGCCCAGTACTGGTCACTGAAAACCAAGACTCTTTAAGCCAGACCAGGACAGCTTAGCCCCTTCATCTAGACCACAGACTCGAAGCTGTTATGGGGTCCTATACCCCTTTGAGAATTTGTTGAAAGCTCTGGATATTCCCCCTCCTCCCTCCAGACACATACACACAGACACTTGCACTCTTTCAGTGGCCCCCTCACACACACAATCCTTTGCATATTTTCAGTGAGTACATAGATCCTCTGAAGGCCCTTCATGAACCACCCTGACCACCCAGCCCAAGGACCCCATATTACAGAAACTTCCGATCTAGAAATCTGGACACAGACTAGGTCCTGTGGTTATTTTTTTTCTCATCCTTTCAGTGTTAGAGATATATACCAGAGTATTATAGGTAGAAATGATATATTGTCTTGGATTTGTTTTAAAATACTCCCAGGTATGTGGAGGTGAGGGGCATGAGAAGTGGCAAGATAGATACGACAAGATTGGCCATGAGTTGTTCATTGTTCAAGCTGGGAAGTGGGTATGTGGGAATTCATTCTACTGTTCTCTCTACTTTTATATGTGTTTAGAAATGTCCATAATAAAAAGCTATAGAAAACAAGGTTGAATTACATGGCATGTGAATTATGTCTGAATAAAGCTGTTTTTTTAAAAAATTAACCTCCTGTTCTAGATCTGCCTAAATCTGCTGACGGACATACTAAAGACCAAGAGAGAAACATTTACTTTACTGCCTGCTGTTTCTTAAAGTCACAGCAACTATGACTATGACTAAAGTCATAGTCAACTGTTGGTCTTGCTAAGATGGCAGGAACCATGCCAAGCAGACCTCACTGGGGGATTGAGAAGGCTTGTTGCTGTACATGAAGAGCCACAAGCAGGAGGCCTAATTGATTCTAATAATAGGCATTACTCTGCTAATGATGAGCACAATGATGATAATTATCATTTACATTCGATGTTAAGAGCACTTTACAAAGAAAAATTTAACTTAGAGTAACCATTACCCTCTCAAGAGACCAAAAAATATAGCAGACATCCCATTACCAGGCCTACTTCCCTGCTGTCTAAGGCTTGGAATAAGAAAGAGGTTTCCTGAATGGATTTTAAAAGGAATAGTTCTTAAAGCTAGCAATTGGTGATGAGGTTTGTTAGCAAGACAGTCCTGGATAATCAGCAACAGGTTTTCTATACAGAAGGCTGTGGGGTGGGGGCTGAGGAGTGACGTCACTGCCTATATACAAACATCTACAAAGAGTCCCCTCATCTCCCCTCCTGATGTGAAGCCTAAAGAGGCCTCCTCCCAAGGGCCCCCCAGATACTGTGGCCCTCACTTGGGAAGTGACTAAACCTATAGAAGTCTGTAGAATTGGCCTAACCCTACCTTCATTTTTTAGGGCATGTGTCCCTTTGTCACTGTAGTCTCTTTGTAAAATGGGGATGACAATAGTCCCTACCTCAGAGGGTTGACATGAGTTTTAAATGAGATTATCTAGGTAAAACCCTCGGAACAGGGCCTGGGCACAGAGCAAGCACTCGGTAAATGTTAGTTATTCTCATTAATGTTTTTTTCTCTGGATGGCTGCAATACAAGCAGATATAGCAGAGCGGATGTAGCAGAGTGATAACCCCTTTGATGCACATTTTCCTCAAATTTCATCTGGGTATGCACTAGGTCAGAGGGGAAATGACCAGAATATGACCCCCTCTCCAATCTTCACCCAAGGCTGGCCATCCATTTGCCAACACTACAAGTGCAATGACTTAAACTATTATGGATTACACTGAATCAGCCCGTCACATTCAAATGGCAATTGTCCCCTCCCTCAAATTCTCCAAATGGAAGTCCTACATTAGCTGCAAATGGAGAAGAGATGCCCTCCTCCTGAAACCTACTCCTTCTCTATTCTCTTGCATTAATTAGTTTTGTTTTTAATAACTTTGATTATTTCTTTAAACAACTTTTCTATCCAGAAGGGCATTAAGGCATTTTTAACCAGCTCAACCCTCTAAGGACACCCTCTGAAGTCCAGCTAGTCTACAATACTATAAGCGGTGCTTTGTAATCTGCTCTTAAATATATACCCTTCTCCTTATTTTGATTTTCTGTGAGTGGTATTTAATAAGGATGCCAACTTAACAAACAAGACCAAAAGAAACTTCCACAGCTCCTGGTAAATAAGCAACAAGGAGCATTTGATTTTCCCTAAATAGAATCTTGAGTGTCTCTTGGATGAATTTTAAAAAATACAAACAAATCCTTTTTTAGTGGATGTAACAAAAAACATAAGGAGAGAGTAACTAGCAAGCTCAGGGTGAGTCCAGCTACCCAATAAAGCAGATCCCACTGCCATTGGTCACAGCCACATTCCTCTGGGACCCTGGAGACCACATCTGCAGAACCATAGGCTTTTAGGGCCTGGTGAGCAGAGGTCAACAGATGACAAATTGTGTGCAGTCCAGAGCCCAAAGAGCCTATTATATCTCTCCAACAATAGCTCTTCTGGGTGACACTGGCCCCATTGTTCTTCTAGTCCCATTGTTTTGCCTAGGACCCAGGGTTTCAGGGGCAGGTTCTGACTGTCTTTGATGATAAGACTCAGTTGTGAGAAATCGTAAATGGGAAATGAGAGCATATGCACTCTGGGCCATACTTACAGAGGGTGTTACGGCAGGAGCACTCAGCACCCCAGCCATATGACCACTGAGGAGTAGAGCATGGCTCTGCCTTTCAAGTGATTCCCTCAGAAGCCACTCTGCCACCAACTTAACTGCCTGCCATGTGGTCCAATGACTCTGGATTCCTTTTCATATCATTGCCTCTCTACCTCTAGCCTGATGTCAGATGTCAAAGCAATAGCCACACTGTGGGACAGAACTGAAAGCCCACATGTTAGCAAAGCAGCTGGTTCCTCTGGGCAATCTGGATCTAGCCCTAAATGTAGGGGTCATGGGGGAGGGCACAGAGCTGGGCAAGAAATGCAGCAAAGTCAATTTTTCCTTATGCAAGTGGGATTTGTATGTTTTGCAGATCGCTGTGATGAATTTTAAAAACAATTCCAGGGAGTGACATCAGCATCATGGTGAGTGAGTGCTTCCCTTAGACTCTCCCCTCTAAGATACAATGAAAAGGACATTCATATACCAACAGAGGACATTCACGCAACACAAAAGACATCTGAGAGACCCACGTAGCAATCTGTCTGAAGGTAGAGGTACTAGACACCCAGAAGAAGTGGAAGGAGGTAAAGGGATCTGTTCTCTCTCTCAAGTGGCAGCGACCCCAGGACTGCACTCAGCTCTGAGAGGAGGGGGTGAAGGGTGGCCCTTTGAAGGAACACCTTCGCTCTCCAAGCTCTCTCACAGCTCAAAGGAAAGCCCCACACAGAGATGGCCAAGCTATTGTGGGGGTGTCTTCATCAAACCAGCACCCCAGGCAAGCAGATAGCAAGGGCAGGGCAAGAAGCCTCCAGGATTGCACAGGTGAAAGAAAACGCACCTCCCCTGTCTCAGTGCTGCAGCTCAGCCACTTGGCCTAAGTGCCTGTGCATACAATAGAAAAGCAGCAGCTATGAGTGAGCAAGCCGTGGATCAAGGTGGCCTCAGACTACACAGCTCTTGATGCTGACCCAGTGGAAGCAGGTGGAAGGTGCGACCAAATACTATCACTATGCGGAGGCCAAAACCCATGCCATCAAACAATATGAAAAAAATATTTTAATACTCTAGACAAGAAGGAAAATGACAAGCACCCAGAAGTCAATCCTGAAGGCACAGAAATTTATAATCTAAATGACAGAGAATTCAAAATAGCTATCATGAAAAAACTCAATGAGTTACAAGAAAATACAGATAGACAGTTCAATGAAATCAGGAACTTCTTCACAAAAGAGATTGAAACTATAAAGAAAAAACAAGCAGAAATGTTGGAGATGAAAAACACAATGAATGAGATAAAGAAAAATCTGGAATCCCTGAATAACAGAGTTGATATTATGGACAAATGAATTAGCAGCTTGGAGGACAGAAATATAGAAATGCTTCAGATGGAGGAGGAGAGAGAACTAAGACCAAAAAGAAATGAAGAAATTATCTGAGAAGTATCTGACTCAATAAGGAAATGCAACATAAGGAGAATGGAGCAGAAAACTTGGTCAAAGAATTAATAGCTGAGAACTTCCCAAACCTGGGGAAGGAGATGGAAATACAAGTGAAAGGAGTGACTAGAACTCTTAATTATATCAATGTTAAAAGACCTTCTCCAAGGCATATGGTAGTACAGCTGGCAAAAGTCAATGACAAAGAGAAAATATTAAGGAAAGCAAGGCACAAGAAAATAACTTACATATGAACCCCTATCAGGTTTTCAGAGGATTTCTCAGCAGAAACTTCACAGGTTAGGAGAGAGTGGAATGATAGATTCAAAATTCTGAAAGACAAAAACATTCAGCCAAGAATACTCTATCCAGCAAAAACATCCTTCAGATATGATGGAGAAATAAAAACTTTCACAGATAAACAAAAGCTAAGGGAGTTCATTGCCACAAGACTCCCCCCACAAGAAATGCTCAAGAGTGCCCTCATACCTGAAAAAAAGAGAAAGGGGTTACAAAGCCTTGAGCAAGGAGATAAATAGGTAGACGAAATCAGAAAATTGCAGCTATCAGAACAGGTTAGCAAATAATTAATTATAACATAAAGATAAAGGGAAGGAAAACATCAAAAATGAATATAATCTCATCATTTTAACCACAAACTCACAACACAAGATGGAATAAGTTGTGACAATAATAACTTAGAAGGGGAAGAGGAAAGGGATGGAATTGGCTTAGTCTATGGAAATAAGAGGCTATCAGAAAATGGACTATTCCATCTATGAGATGTTTTATACAAACCTCATGGTAACCACTAAACAAATAGCACAGAGACACAGATGATAAATAAAGAGAAAACTAAGAAAAGCCCTCATATATCAATAATCACTCTAAATGTAGATGGATTGAATTCTCCAATCAAAATACACAGAGTGGCAGGATGGATTAAAGAACAAGACCCAACAATTTGTTGCCTCCAGGAAATGCATCTCAGCTCTAAAAACAAATACAGGCTCAAAGTGAAGGGATGGAAGACAATACTTCAATGGGAAACAAAAGAAAGCAGGTGTTGCCATACCTATATCAGACAAAGTGGACTTCAAGACAAAACATGTAATGAGAGACAAAGAGGGTCAGTATATAATGATAAAAGGGACACTCCACCAAGAAAACATAACACTTATAAATATATATGCACTCAACACGGGAGCACCAAGGTACATAAAGCAACTATAAACATACCTAAAAGGAGATATTAACAACAGCACAATAATAGTAGGGGACCTCAACACCCCACTTACACCAATGGATAGATCATCCAGACAGAAAGTCAACAAGGAAATAGTGGACTTAAATGAAACACTAGACAAGACGGACTTAATAGACATATATAGAACATTCCATCCAAAAACAGCAGAGTACACATTCTTCTGAAGTGCACATGGAACGTTCTCAAGGACAGACCCAGTGTTGGGAAGCAAGGTAAGCCTCAATAAATTTAAGAAGATTGAAATCATATCAAGCACCTTTTCTGACCATAATGCTATGAAACTAGAAATCAACTACAAGAAAAAAGCTGGGAAAGTGACAAATACGTGGAGACCAAACAACATGCTACTGAACTACTGAACAACCAATGGATCATGGAAGAAATTAAAGGAAAATTCAAAATATATCTGGAGACAAATGAGAATGAAAATACACCACACCAACTCATATGGGATGCAGCAAATTGGTCCTAGGAGAGAAATTCATAGGAATACAGGCCCACCTTAACAAATAAGAAAAATCTCAAATAAGCAATCTTAAACTATACCTAACAGAACTAGAAAAAGAAGAACAAACAAATCCCAAAGTCAGCAGAAGCAGGGAAATAATAAAAATTAGAGCAGAAATAAATGAAATTAAAACAAAAACAGTAGAAAGGATCAAAGAAACAAACAGTGGGTTCTTCGAGAAGATAAACAAAATTGACAAACTCTTAGCCAGACTTGCTAAGAAGAAAAGACAGAAGGCTCAAATAAATAAAATTAGAAATGAAAGAGGAGACATTATAGTGGATACCACAGAAATACAAAGGATTATCAGAGAATACTATGCCAACAAATTGGGCAATCTAAAAGAAATGGATAAATTCTTAGACTCAGACAACCTCCCAAAACTCAACCAAGAAGAAACAAAGAATCTCAATAGACCAATCACAAGTAAAGAGATTGAAACAGTAATCAAAAACCTCCCCAAAAATAAAAGGCCAGGACCATATGGCATCTCTGGAGAATTCTACCAAACATTTTCATAAGACCTAATACCTATCCTTCTCAAACTATTCCAAAATATTGAGGAAGACAGAATACTTCCTAACACGTTCTACAAGGCAAATATCACCCTGATACCAAAGACAGACAAGGACAATGAAAAGAAGGAAAATTACAGGCCAATATTGCTGATGAAAATAGTTGCAAAAATCCTCAACAAAATATTGGCAAACGGAATACAGCAATACATTAGAAGGATCATACACCATAATCAAGTGGGATTTATACCAGGGACACAGGGATGGTTCAACATCCACAAATCAATCAATGTGATACACCACCTTAACAAAACGAGGAATAAAAAAGACATGATCATCTCAATAGACACAGAGAAAGCATTTGACAAGATCCAAGATCCATTTAGGATAAAAACTCTGAATAAAATGGGTACAGAAATAAAGTACCTCAACATAATAAAGGCCATATATGACAAACCAACAGCCAATATCATACTCAATAGGGAAAAACTGAAAGCTATCCCTCTGAGGATAGAAACAAGATAAGGGTGCCCACTCTTGCTACTCTTATTCAACATAGTACTGGAGGTTTTGGCCAGAGCAATTAGTTAAGAGAAAGGAATAAAAGGAATCCAAATAGGCAATGAAGAAGTGAAACTCTTACTATTTGCAGATGACATGATTTTATATAGAGAAAACCCTAAAGAATCCATCAGAAAACTATCAGAAATAATTAAGAACTACAGCAAAGTTGCAGGGTACATAATCAACTTACAAAAATCAGTGGCATTTCTATATTCTAATAATGAACTAACAGGAAGAGAACTCAAGAATACAATCTCATTTACAATCGCAACAAAAAGAATAAAATATCTAGGAATAAATTTAACCAAGGAAGTGAAAGAGCTATACAATGAAAACTTTAGGACGTTATTGAGAGAAATTGATGATGACATAAAGAAATGGAAAGGTATTCTATGCACATGGATTGGAAGAATAAATATAGTTAAAATGTTCATACTACCTAAAGCAATCTAAAGATTCAATGCAATCTGAATCAGAATCCCAATAACATTCTTCATAGAAATAAAACAAAGAATCCTAAAATTCATGTGGGGCAACTAAAGGCCTCAAATAGCTAAAGCAATCCTGAGAAAAAAGAACAAAGCTGGAGGCATCACAATCCCTGACATAAATATATACTACAAAGCTATAATAATCAAAACAGTATGGTACTGATACCAAAACAGACACACAGACCAATAGAACAGAATTGAAAGCCCAGAAAGAAAACCACACATCTACAGACAGCTAATCTTCAACAAAGGAGCTAAGAACATACAATGGAGAAAGGAAAGTCTCTTCAATAAATGGCGTTGGGAAAACTGGACTGCCACGTGCAAAAGAATGAAAGTAGACCAATACATTTTTCCATACACAAAAATTAACTCAAAATGGATCAAACACTTGAAGATAATACCTGAAACTATAAATCTCCTAGAAGAAAATATAGACAGTACACTCTTTGACATCAGTCTTAGAAGGATCTTTTTGAATACCATGTCTACTCAGACAAGGGAAACAAAAGAAAAAATAAACAAGTGGGACTTCATCAGACAAAAGAGCTTCTGCAAGGCAAAGAAAACCAAGAACAAATGAAAAGACAACCCACCAACTAGGAGAAAATATTTACAAATCATATGTCTGACAAGGGGTTAATCTCCAAAACATATAAAGAACTCACACAACTGATTAACAAAAAAACAAACAACCCAATCAAAAAATGGGCACAAGATAAGAACAGATATTTTTCCAAAGAAGATATACAGATGGCAAACAGGCACATGAAAAGATGTTCAACATCACTAATCATCAGGGAAATGCAAATCAACACTACACTGAGATATCACCTTATACCTGTTAGAATGGCTATAACTAACAAGACGAAAAATAACAAATGTTGGAGAGGGTGTGGAGAAAAGGAAATGCTCTTACACTGCTGGTGGGAATGCAAACTGGTACAGCCACTACGGAAAATGGCATGGAGATTTCTCAAAAAATTAAAAATATAACTACCGTATGACCCAGCTGTGCCACTACTGAGTATTTATCCAAAGAACTTGAAATCAACAGTTCAAAGAGAGTTATGCACCCCTTTGTTCATTTCAGCATTATTCACTATAGCCAAGAAGTAGAAGCAACCCAAGTGCCCATCAACTGATGAATGGATAAAGAAGATGTGGTGTATATATATATATAATGGAATACTACTCAGCCGTAAAAGAGACAAAATCTTCCCATTTGCAACAACATGGATGGACCTTGAGAGTATTACGTTATGTGAATAAACCAGAGAGAGACAAACACCGAATGATTTCACTCATATGTGGAAGATAGTTTAAACTAACACATGGACAAAGAGAACAGTTCAGTGGTTACCAGAATGGAAGGGGGTTGGGAGTTGGGCACAAGGGGTGAAAGGGCACATTTACATGGTGACCAACAAATAATCATGTACAACTGAAATTTCACAGTGTTATAAACTATTATGACCTCAATAAAATAATAATAATAATAATAATAATATTGAAACCTAAAAACAAAAAAAAACCCACAACAATTCCAGATTGGCTTTGCTCTGACTCCCAAATCTCTATTGCTAACTGCAGGGCACACAAGGAGATCACACTGGTTTTTGTTATGCCTGTCAGTCAAGAATGGTTTGAAAAGGCATAGATGTGCTGTAATAAACTCTCAGGCTGAAATATAAAAGTATTTCAACTTCCTTGGACCTAGACCTGAACCTTGCTGAATAAAACTGTCTTGACCAGTGACTTCAAACAGCCAGCAATTTTCTCCTGGCTTGCCCCAGCTCTTTATAGGGAAATGAGCCAAATCACAAGATAGAGGGGAAAATTTTGAAGAGGGGGACATTTTGAGCACATCCACATTCAGCCCACCCAGTCTCCTACTTTTTTATTTCTGGGTCTTGGCCATCGGTTGTCAAAGTTTAGTGGGCACCAGAATCACCTGGGGCAATTAACAGGTAACGTCCCAAGCTCACCTCCAGTCACCAAACTGGATAGTCAATTCATATTTAGGGAACATCTATTATGTGCCAGGCACTGTTGTAGGCACTGGCGATCCAATAGTGAACAAGCCAGAGTCCCTATCCATAAGAAGCTTACAATTTAGTGGATGAGATAGGCAAGAAAGGAAGAGGTCATTGTTATCCATGAGTGCTATAAAGCAGATATAAGATGGAAGTGGTATGGAGAGACTAGGGTGGGGTTGTGATTTTAGAGAGGGTAATCAGGCCAGGGCTTTCTGAGAAGGTGACATTTGACTGAGGCCTGAGTGAACAGAAGAAGCCAGCCATGGGAAGGGCGTTGTATCAGAAGGAAGAGCAAGTACAGAGACCCTGACCAGATAGAAAAATGCTTGGTTCATTCAAGGGCAGGAGAACAGACAGACAGAAGGCCCAGAGTCATTATTAGTAGATCTTAGATAAGGGCCAGGAAACTTCATTTTTAGCAAGAGCCCCCACCCCAGCTGCTTCTGAGGTGCAGGCCAAGCAGAGAACCCCCAGAATAGACTGTCATGCAGAACTCTGACCCCAAGGCCTGCATCACCCTAGTCAGCAGACCTGTACTAGCATTGTTCACTGAGAAGGGAAAGATTTCCAAAACTAATCCGCTAGAAAGCTCCTTGAGAGAAGGGATTTTGTCTGTTTCATATCCATAGTACCTACAATCGTGCCTGGTACATAATGATATCTGATGAATAAATAAATGGTAAATGGCATCAAAAAGCTCCTGGTGCTCCATGAGCTCATTTTCAGTGCACTAGACTTTTTCTCAAAGAAACCTTTGTAAAAACTGAAATAAAAAGCTGTTTCTTCCTGCCCACTAGTTGCCCGGGAATGCTTCATGACAACTTCCCACTTTCTGAGCAGCCATGTCCAGGGCAGCCTCTGCATTTTGGGGCAGGAGCTCAGTTTCACTGCAGGGCCTCGAGGGCTTAGAGGAATGAGGGCTGAGCTCACACTTGAGACCAACCAGCCATGGCCACGGCCACTGGGCTCCCTGGAAGGCCCACATCTGAATTCCTTGATGCCAGGTGCCACCTACAGGCTGCTGGGAGTCTGGCTGACTCACTCAGGAATCCTGGCCAAGGCTGCTATAGGGCCTGTGTAAGCCTTCTGAAGCCTCAGCACACTCCAATTGGATAACTAGGGTCTGGGCCATGTTTTGGGGCCTCTTATCTGCCCCTTTATGCATCCCTCTCAATATCTCTTACTTCAGGCGACCAGGACTATTGGGATGACTTTAACCTGGACCCATGATGGTACCCAGTCCAGAGGCAGACCCATCATGCCTAGGCAAGGTTGTAAAATCTGAATTCCAAATCTCTTCCTCTCCTTCTTGCCTCCTTTACCAAACAAAACCTTCCTGTGTAGACTTCCACTTCTGGAGAGATGGAATAGATGTACTTTTCCCCATTCCTCCTGCTAAGTATAAATAAGAACGCTGGACATTATATACTAAAAGAAGAAGAAGAAGATGATGAAGACTCAAAGGCGGAGAGGAGAAAGCGGACCAGAGACTTTAGGATGTGAGAATCAACAAAGGTGGGGGATTCCCTGGGTTTTCTTTTTGCCTCACACATCTCAGACTTTGAGCTGAAGAAGCCAACAACCAAGAAAGGATGACAGACGCAGTAAAACAAAAAGCCCCAAGCAAAGCTGCTCTCCCTACCCAAAAGACCAGGAAAGGGGGAGCCTATAAGGTAGAAAAAAGTTAAAAATAACTGCTCTACTTCAGCCAGACACCACAGAAAAACTGTGGCCCAACCCCCACTAAAGCCAGCAAAGGCCTACGGGGAGCCCACACTTCCACCCCCGTGAGGCTGTAAGAGGTACTCCTACCTCCTGCCAGGGTGGTATCAGAGGAGACCTAGCTGAAAATGACGAATTTCACTGCTGCCCAACAGTAATGAGGCTCTGCCAAATGGGAAGGCACACAGATATAAAAGAAAGAAACAAAATTATCCCTATTTGCAGGTGCATATAAAATCTCAAGTGAGCTACAAATAATCTCCTAGAACTAATAAGTGAGTTCAGCAAGTGACAGGATACAAGCTCAACATAGAAAAATCAATTATATTTTGTATATTAGCAATGCACGCATGGAAGCAAAAATTTAAAATACAATACCATTTATAATCGCTCAAAAAATTGAAAACTACAAAATGCTGGTGAAAGAGATGGAAGATCTAAATAAATGGAGAGACATATGGGTGTTCATGGATTAGAAGATTCAACATAGTAAAGATGTCAATTCTCCCCAAAATTATGTATAGGTTTAATGTAAAATCCAGCAAGCTTATTGTAAAATTTATATGGAAAGTCAGAGGAACTACCATAGATGAGAGAATTTTGAAAAAGAACAAATGGCCAGAATCAGTCTGTCTGATTTCAGAACTTACTATATAGCTACAGTAATAAAGCCAGTGTGCTATTGGCAGAGGGTTAGACACATAGATTAATGAACAAAATAGAGGACTCAGAACTAGCCCCACACAAATATGCCCAATTGATTATTGACAAAGGTGCAAACGGTGCTGGAGAGAGTAGGCACCCATGGGGGGAAAAAAAGGACTCAAAATGGATGATGGATTTAAATATAAAATGTAAAACTAAAAACCTTTTACAAAAAACTGTAGGAGAAAATCTCCGGGATGTAGGGCTGGGCAAAAGTTATTAGACATGACACAAGAAGCATGATCCATAAAAGGAAAAATTGATAAAAGGGACTTCATCAAAACAAAAACTTTTGCTCTGTGAAAGGCCCTGTTAAGAAGATGAAAAGACAAGTTATAGACTAGGAGAAAATATTTGCAAACCACATGTCCAACAAAGGACTAGTATCTAGAATATATAAAGAACTCTCAAAATCAACTACAGAAAAACAAACAGTCCAGTTAGAAGATGGCCAGCAGCCAGCCCCGTGGCTGAGTGCTTAAGTGCGTGCGCTGTGCTGCGCTGCGGTGGCCCAGGGTTTTGCTGGTTGGGATCCTGGGCGCGGACATGGCACAGCTCGTTAGGCCATGTTGAGGCGGCATCCCACATGCCACAACTAGAAAGACCCACAACTAAGTTACACAACTATGTACTGAGGGGATTTGGGGAGAAAAAGCAGGAAAAAAAAAGGAGATGGCCAAATGACGCGAACAGACATTTCACCAAAGTGTTGCAGGCTTTTAACATCAGCCCTGATATCAGTTCCCCCGCATTGAACCCAGCGTATATGGGGTTAAAACTAAAACCCACCACCCCCTTTCCTGCTTCTCTAGCTCCACTCATATGTAAATACCTGTTTCTTTAAACTTGGACTCCTTGAGCTTTACAACTAAATGGGAGTTACAAATTGTTAAAAGCCCAGGTGGCCTGGAGTTGGAGGCACACTAAAGTTTAGCTAATCATGTGTCCTTGAGTTTGCCAGGAAAGCCGCTGTCTCAAGAGTATCAAGGAGCGGAGGCTTCCCAGACCTCAACTCCTCGACTCCCGGTGCTGGAACCCGCCTCAAACAAGAAGAGGAGACAACGGCGAAGGACGCCCACCTGCCATCCTCCTATCTCACCCTCCCCCCTGCCTTGCTGCAAGCAGCCTTTCAAGGCCAAATGCAGGCTGGTGGGAAAAAGCACCGAGCTGCACAAGCTACGTGTTCCCCCCTCCCCTACCCAAACCCCAAATAAAAATCCCTACCCATTCCTCATCGGGGAGCTAGCAATTTTTGAGGCATGAGCTCCCTGTGCCTGGCATAGTAAAAACCTTTCCTCTTCCACTCAAGACTCTGTTCTCATTATTTGGATTGGCATCGGGTTCAGCGACCGAACTTTCGGTTACAAATTAGAATAAACAGATGACCAAGAAGTACATGAAAACATGTTCAATATCATTAGCCTGTAGGGAAATGAAAATTAAAACCATGATGAGCTACCTATCAGAAAGGTTAAAATGAAAACCATAGTGGCAGCACCAAACGCTGCTGAGGATTTAGAGAAACTGAATCGTTCACATGTTGCTGGTGGGGATGTAAAATGATACGGCTGCTGCAGAAAGAAGGTTGGCAGTTTCTTAAAAAGGTAAACATGCAGCTACCACATGACCCAGCAAGTACTCTCTTGGGCATCGATCCTAGAGAAAGGAAAACTTATGCTCACAAAAACGCCTGTACACAAATGTCCACAGCAGCTTTATTCACAATAGCTGAAAACTGGAATCAGCCCAGATGTCCTCCAAAAGCTGAATGGTTAAGCAAACTGTGATACCTCCATACCATGGACTACTACTCAGCAACAACAGGAATCAAGTCTTGACACATGCAACAACCTAGATGAATCTCCAGAGAATCACGTGGAGTTAAAAAAGCCAATCCCTAAAAATTGCACACTAGATGATTTTATTCAGATAACATTCTTGAAATGACAGAATCATAGAAATGGAGAACAGATTAGTGGTTGCCAGGGGTTGAGGAGGGGACTAGCAGGGAGGGAAGTGGGTGTGGCTATAAAAGGGCCACATGAGGGATGATTGTGGTCATGGAAACCTTCTGTATCTTGATTGTACTGATGTCAATACCCTGGTTGTGATAGTGTGCTGTAGTTTCGCAAGATGTTACCACTGAGAAAAACTTGGTCAAGGGTACATGGGATGTCTCTGTATTATTTCTTATGACCGCATGTGAACCTATCTCAAAATAAAAAGTTTAATTAAAAAGAAAAGACTTTTCTGTTCCTCTGTTTATTTACTCCTCTTAGGCCCTGTTGTAGCAATCCACGCTAAGGTGTTAGTGGCTATAAAGGCACTGACATGATCCCCACTTCCCACTTATATCTCAACATGGGTTTCCTGGCCATCATAGAAGGGCAGCTTTTCGTAGAAGAAACTGCCTTGAATTGAAAATCAGGATAACTCGAGGCCTGGTCTTAATACACTTTGTGACCTTGGATAAATTGCTTAGCCTCTCTGAGATTCCATTTCATCACCTGTAAAAAAATGTTGACGATTAAATGAAAATGAGAAAACACTTGGTAAATTGTAAAGCAATACACAAAAGGAAGATCTTCTTCCTCTCTTCCTCCTTTCCTGTCCTCATTACTCCAGTTGGAGGAAGGGACTTTGTCCTAGGACTTCTCGTATCCCCATGGCTTAGCCCAAGTCTCTGTCCCATGAGGTGCTTAGGAAGTGCTTGTTAATGCTGATAATGGCGGAATGCTTAAAACCCGGGGTTGGCTTTACTGGGAGAGAAGGAAGGTCCCACCCTCAGTGGGACAGAGGTCTTTGCTCAGTGAGACTTTGAAGAGCCCTTTGTAGCATCCCACGCAGACAGCTCCCTGCCTTGGGCATAACTCCACTTGGAGACATCATGGGATGGAAGCCAGGGCCTATGGAACAGGCCAGTTGCCAGTTTGGGGGACCAGAGAGGACTGGAGAGAAGAAAAGCTTCTCACTTTGATGGAGAATTTTCCTATCGAGCCAGCACTGATGACCTAGTGGTTAAAGTTCAGCGCTCTCACGGCTACAGCAGCCCAAGTTCATTTCTTGATCGTGGAACCACACCACTCATCTGTCAGTTTGCCATGCTGTGGTGGCGGCTCACATAGAAGAACTAGAAGGACCTACAACTAGGATATACAAGCATGCACTGGGGCTTTGGGGAGGGGGAAAAAATGAACTTCCCTATCCATTATCACCTTTGCTCCTCACCCCACTCCTGAGGCAGTCATAGCAGGGAGCATGTTTGTTCTACATTTGCAAAGCCTGAAGCTAGACAGGGCTGAGACCTGTCCAAGCTTCACACAGTGAATGAGTCAGCAAACAGCACTGCTTGCGCCAGACTCATGAGCCAGACGTCTTCCACAGCGTGGATGGTGTCCAAATGGAAAAGCTAAGGCAAAGAAAATGCAGCTCTTCCCTGCCCTGACCTGGAGCCTCTCCTGAGGGAATTGTGACCAGGCCTCACCATGCCTTTCCACACAATTCTTATCTGAAGGAGCTGCTGTCACAGCAGGTCTGGCGGTCTCTGCGGGGGTGCTGCCCCGGGAGACAGCCTCCCTCCCTTCCAGCTCTGAGCTTTCAGTGACCTATTTAAAGGCAGAGAAACCAGTTTGGGGTTTGGGTCTCCCAATGCCTCTCAGAGGTGACTTTCCAGGGCCTTCCCAGATACCTCTTCCAGCCTCTCCTCAGTGGCAACAACTGGGGGTGGGGTGGGGAGGGCTCTTTTTTTCTTACCTGTCCCCAAAGGCCCAGCATGTCCTTGGAGGCTCGCTCAGAGATTGAAGGGAACCAAGTCAGCACCTCTCTAGAAGGCAGGCTGAGGAGAGGGTAGCAGCACCCCCAGCCCAGGGTCTGGATGCTTTCCCCAAGGTCCCCATCTCTCCACTGCTGCCCCCACTAGGTCCCTGATAAGACTGAAATGTGAAAATGCACAAGCTGCTTGAGAGGAGGAGTTCCGGAAGCCATTTGCTTGGATTAGTTCTTCCATTTGCAGGTTGCCAACTTGGAAAGCAGAGAACAGCTCTGAGGCCAGGAAGGTTTAAAGGAGGGGGAGAGGAGGGGAGTGAGGTTGCAGCGAGAACTCTTGAGCAGTCAGCAAGTCATTCAGCAAGCCCTTACTGAGTACCTCCTCTGTGTCTGGCCCCATGCTGTGTCCCGGGGGCCACTGCTTCTGCTGTTTCGTTGCTCCCAGTCTAGATGAGGGGACAGAGCCCCCAGGGAAGATATGAGGCAAGAGGTATGAGAACAAGAGCATATGCTCAGGCTAGTCAGTTTGGGCTCCCAGCCAATTTGTGGGAGCTTCAGCAACTTGTCCAACCATTCATTTCTTCATTCATTCATTCACTCATTAACCATTCCTTCACTTAACAAATATTTATGAAGTGCCTATTGGGTACTGGGCACTGGAGATACAGTGGCGCACAGGGCAGGCTCTCTGCCCCTCTGGAGCTTACAGCCTAACAGGGGAGAAGGGGTAGGGGGGCTCCTTTAGATAGGGTTTAGACAGGGTAGTTGAAAAAGGCCTCTCATTACTGTAAGGCCACACCCAACCTCTTAAAGATCCACAGATGCTTCCCAGTTAGTGCTGCCAAACCTAAAATCTAAGTGTCCCGAAGAAACTGCCAATATTTTGCAGACATATAAGACTCAAAAATGGGTCCCTAGCACCTCATAAAAACCTTCTCCCTTCACAGGGCCTCTCACCCGTAAAGGAAAGTTTGAAGAGGGAAGAAAGAGGGGAGCGAGCTTGCAGCGAGGCCTCATGAACATACAGCTGTTTGGTCAGCGTGTTGTTCAGTAATCCCTTCCTCCCAGTGGCTCCAGAAATTTCCTCCCTATCTTTTAAAGTCACAGTAACTTATGATCAGTTGGTTCTACTTTCCTTCATTTGTGCACTCAAGAAGAATCTACTGAGCAGCCACAAAGAGCTGACACTTCTCTGGGAGCTGGAGATTCAAGGGTGAACTAGATAGTCATGGCCTCTTAGGGAGCTTATAGTCTAATGAAATGGAAGTGACAGAGATTAATTAATTTCATGAATAACTAATTAATTACAATTTTGCTTTGAAAG
The DNA here is from genome assembly GCF_021613505.1 of Equus quagga. Lineage (NCBI taxonomy): Eukaryota > Metazoa > Chordata > Mammalia > Perissodactyla > Equidae > Equus > Equus quagga. Next base: position 28,412,235 of record NC_060276.1, on the reverse strand, counting down.
AGACTATAATAGGGAGGCCCTCATTCAATGGAGGGATCAGGGAAGGCTTTCCTGAGGAGGTGACATTTAAAGCTGAAAGCTGAAGGATGAGCAGGATTTGGCTAAGTGTGGAGGTGGGAGAGGGAGAAGTGTTAACTTACAGAGGATACAGCATGCGGAAGTCCAGAGGCCAGATGGTGTGCTACTTTCAAAGAACAGAAAGTAGGCCAGGGCTTGGGGCGGAGTGAAGTAAGAAGAGAGAGGCTCAATATGAGTTCTGGGAGATATGCAAGGAGGTACGAGACAGGTGGGGCCTCACAGGCCATGAGAAGGATTTAGGTTGCAGCCTGAGAACTTTGGGGAGCCATCAAAGGGCTTTTGGCAGGAGACAGAATCAGGTTTGCATTGGCTTTGGGGGGGCAGCCAAGAGTGGAAATGGGGAGACAGTCAGAAAGCTGCTGCAGTGGTTCAGGTGAGAGATGATGACAGAAGCCTTGACTTAGTGTGGCACAGTGAAGATGGAGAGCAGTGGACAGTGTTTAGACGTGTTTAGGAAGTGGAATCAACAGGACATTGTGATGAATTGGCTATGGAACTTCCAGGAAGGGAGGATTTGTTCCTATTCTCTAGAGTGGAGGGTGAGAACACAGGAGAAAATCTGCAGAACCAAGGGCTTGATAGTGTTCTTAAACGTATTACCAAAAGCACTATCCATAAAAAAAAAGAATCAAACTGTTGATACACACAATGACCTGGACGGATATCAAGGGTGTTATGCTAAGTGAAAAAAGCCAACCTCTAAAGGTTACATACCGCATGATTCCATTTATATAACATTCTCAAAGTGACAAAATTATAGAGATGGAGAACAGATTACAGTCATGTGCCACATAATGACATTTCAGTCAAAGACGGACCACATATATGACAGTGGTTCCATAAAATTAGCACCATCTAGCTTAGGGGTGTAGTAGGCTATACCATCTAGGTTTGTGTAAGTATATTCCAGGATGTTCGCACAATGACAAAATCGCTTAACGACACATTTCTCAGAATGCATCCCCAACATTAAGCAACGCATGACTGTAATTGCATTGGGGAATGTTGGGGAAGCTAGGGGAGTGAGTGGATGTGACTGTTTAGGGGTAGCTCAAGGAAGATGTTTGTGGTGGTGGAATAGTTCAATATCTTGCTTGTGGTGGTGGCTACACATGTGATAAAATGACAGAACTGCACACACACACATTGTACCAGTGTCAATTTCCTGGTTTGATATTGTACTATGGTAACATAAGATTTAACCATTGGGGCAAACTGGGTGAAGAATCCATGAGAACTCTCTGTACAGTCTTTACAACTTCCAGGGAATCTATACTAATTACAAAATTTTTTAAAATTTGGAAAAAAAAGAAACAAAACATAGCTCCTATCGTGGAAAGTATTTGACGAAACGTAGCTACTATTAAAACCAGATGTTGCCCCTGTTTTCAGGGAGCCTCTAGCATAGCCCTCTGGCAGGGAAATAAAAGGACCTGTGGCTAGGGTGTCATTCTGAGTCGGAGAGACTTAAGTTGTAAGGGAATCCAAGCTTTTCTTTTTAGGTTAAAAGTACAAGTTAGGCAAGTTAGAAGTTGAGATTACAGAAGGAGTACCCTTAAAGATCTTTAAAAGACCAACCTGCATTTATGAATTTGTTTACAGATCACTAACTCTTTAACTAAAAACTTGAGGTGTGAAAGCCAGGGAAATCTTAGGTTTGGAAGACATGGTGGCGTGTCATTGGAAATGACTGTGTCCCACTAGGGCCATGTAACTTCTTTAATACCTCCTCCTGACCAAAACACACTTTTTTCTTGTGTGTGGAGTGGGCGGGGATTTGGAGGCACTGAAGCGAATCTTTCCCATCCTGTTCTTTCCCATCCACTGGTTAGTGCTTATTTCCCCCTTAGAGTTTCAGTCCTTCAGCTTAAGGCCAGACTCCTTGTTACAACCCTAATCTTACCAAAGAGTAGATTTTGTTGGGGGGAGACTATGCCAGCTCTCAGCTGAGGGATAAGGAGACAGAGGATATGGGAAGAAGGGAAAAAAGTCTTCCTTTCATGGCCTTTGTGGACAACTCGTCTTGTCAGGGCACATGCCTCACTTTTTTTTATTCATTGCTGAGAGCTGAATTCAGCAGGGCAGAGCAAGCAGGCTGCTGTTGCTGCTGCTGATGATAATGATGATATGAGCTATCATGTTTTAAGTACATACTATGTCCCAGGAACTATGCATGCATTTTCTCTAATTTTCACAATAAATCTTACAAAGAGGGTACTATTTTCAGCACCTCTTTAAAGGTATAGAAACAGCTTCAGAGAGGCCAAGAAGCTTGGTATAGCCAGGTTAGGAACCCAGGTCTAGTCTGGCCCCAAAGAACTGGTTTGAAAGACTATAATAGGGAGGACCTCATCCAGTGGAGGGGTCAGGCAAGGCTTTCCAAAGGTGGAGTCCAAAAGACTTCTCTGGACACCCCTCCCGTTCTCAGGAGTCAGCCAGCACTTGCTCACCCGCAGCTTTTAAACTCCCATGTCCCTATTGACAGGCTGTAAGATAGGGATTAGATAAGGAGTCAAGGTATGATCAGGACCCCAATTTGATCACATAGTTTGTTTCAAACCTCCTGCTCCTTCAGTTTAGTGTAGGGGAGGAAGAAATTTTCCTCTATGCTCGTAGGTTCTTCTGGCTGGCCTACGAATTAAGTTGACATGAGACAGAATAACAGAAGACAATCAAACAAGTTTAATAACATGTATATATGGGAGAAACCCAGGAAAACCGAGAAACTCACCAAAATGGCCAAAGCCACCACTTCAAATATCATCTTCAGCTAAAGACAAAAGAGGATGTTGGGGGTAGTAGTTTGGGATTTCAAAGGGAAGGAAGGCAGTTCACATGGAGATGGAAAAGCAAATGTTTGGTAAACAAATGTTTGCCATGCCTTGCAAAGACAATGTGACATGGAAAGGACTTCGATCAAACGGGCCTTGCTATTTCTATCACACCTAGTTCACACTATACTATAGTTATCTATAGTGATAGCTCCTTCATGGAATAGGCCTTCTATCGTAAATTCTTTTAGGCAGTTAAGAGGAAGGTCAAAGTTTCTTCCTGAGTCTTTTGTTCTTAAAAATAATCAAGCCAAAGAGATACATTTTAGGGTGGCAAATTCTGCTCCCCTGCGTTGCACATCCCTCAACCCTCATCCAGAAACCCAGGTGGCCTAAAATCCAAGTGGTATAATTTCATGGTGCCTACCCCTCCCCTCATTTACTAAGCCTGAACTTTCACCCTTCCTTTAGCCTAGGGCCCCCTTTTCTCTGTGTGAGGTAGAAATCAACTAGGTCCCTTCAGCTGCCAAAACGCATGCCCTGCCCCCAGCAGCTGCCAAATGCCACACACTATGGTGTTCTCACAGTGACTCTCAAGTAAATCTCAAATTGGAAAAAACTTTTGATAGATGTGGAGACAAAGAGAGGTGGGCAAGTAGAAAGGGAGAAAGAGCATACTGGGATGAGGGCAGGGCTGGAGACTGGTGGTGATGGTGTGTTCAACGAATGTACTAATTTTGTGGAGGTGTCAGACGGGAAAATCAGTGTCTCCTAAAGTAGTCAAATAGCAGGCTTAAAGTCTTTATGCAAAGAACACCAACAAATGAAAACCTGGGCACAGAAGAAACGATTGGAAAGAAGAACACTAAGTTAATAGTAGTTGACTCTGGGTTATGGGAGTATGGATATATATACATATGTAAGATAATATGATAATGTAATATAATGTAATGTAATATAATTTAATATATTGAAAAAGAGAGAAGCATCCTCTGCCATCCAGGAACTGGCCCGGCACTATCAGTTAGGCCCTGGTGTGACTGGCAGCTGGCCCTGCACTCACTGCTAGGCCTTGGTGTTCTCCTGTTGAGCGTAAACAATTTCATGAACAGCAACATCAGACAAGGCCACTCTGTAACAGCGATGGACCAAGGCAAAAACAAGCCCACTCCTTAATCATGTCTGAACACAGACAAAACACCAACATTGTCCAAACCACAGAAATGACCAAACATCCCCCTCTCCTGGCTAATATGACTGGCTGCTGCTTCTTTACCAGTTATAGCTTTAGCCTTGCTCTAGTCTGTCCTCCTTCAATGAGATAAGATTTACTGAAATATCCAGTTGCAGAAGCGGCCCTGCTTCCTGATAGCATCCAATCTAGAGCAAACCCTGGCTTCCTTAAACCCTCCCCAAATCGCAGAACACAAGCCCAAATCCTATAAGTACTTTTTAGCACCCTCTTCTTGTGATGGCCGTGGTTCCCTACAGTATGCATTGTTCCTTGCTGCTGGGGAGTATTGAGTGTGCATATGTGTGTGTGTGAGTGTGTGATAAATAGAAATATCGAAATACACATATAGATGTATCTCACACATATAGTTTTTTCCTATGTGATTTGATTTTAGTTTTAGAGTCTTTACTTAACATTAAAATGGAACCTTGGTTGGACCTCTGGAAACACAAAATCTCATTAATTGACATAATTTACAGCACATGAGGAGTACAGGCAGCTGAAGTTTACCTTTGCTCCAACTATGAAAAAAGAGTAAGCTATGAAAATTAATCATCTGAATAAAAATGGCTGGAGACTGTTCAACTAGTTTAGAAGCAGCACCATCTGCATGCTAATTATGTGCTAACTGCTTTACCTTATCTGTTCATTAACAAAGATCAAGGGAACCTCTACTTAGTTACATCCTGTTAGGCATTAGTTGAGGTTACTGTTTTAGTTGAAAACTTATTTTTAAACAGTCTCTGAAGTGAACTTCTTACTATCATAGGGGACTTTCACTTACTAATTATTCAGAAACAATGACACCAACTACCCATCATATACCTTCAGGGTTCTCCAGTTGATTCACGGGGCAAAGGCACATGAGTCAATTCAGTTATTTAGGTTATTTTGGCAGACAAGTAATGTGATATCTCTTCACCATTCAGGGCAGTTCTGAGCCCCATCTCTCACTCCTGACTAATCTAGGGTTTCTCAGTCTCACATCATTAATATTTGGGGCTGCATCACTGTTTGGGAGTGGGGGGAATCTGTCCTGTGTATTATGGCATCCCTGCCCTCTACCAACTAGAGGCCGGTGGCACCTCTCCTCCCCACCCTATCCCCAAGTAACAATCAAAATTGTTTCCAGACATTGGCAAATGTCCCTGGGGGGCAAAATCTTCCAGCTGAGAATCACTGTTCTAAGCCCACAGTTTGTCAAGTGGCGTGTACTTCTAATCTCTTTTACCTCCCTTCCCCACTCACTTAAAACAGATAGTGCAGAGTCATCCAGAGTCTTAACCCTAGGCCTATTGCTGCCTCCACACAGGTGAAAACGCTGCACAAAACCAAGGCACAGTTGGAGGAATCAGGCTCAGAGCAAACCCCTAATCAGCCTCCTGCAGTGGAAGAAGCTTTCTGGATGTCTGTCATTGGCTCCTTGGCCTTTCAGGGATTTCCAGAGGGGCCCATTGTTTAACTCCCTTCACCCTACAATCGTAGGAAAGATCCCTTGCCTCCCAGATGTCTAGGTGCTCCCTACTGGACACCTACTCTGTCTTGGCCCTGAGTTAAAGAGATGGCTAAGATAGACAAGTAACAGACAATCCCAATGCAGTTTGACCAGAAATCTGAGAGGGGAAAGCCCAGGGAGACTGTAGGATCCCCAAGAAGAGTACCTGGCCCAGCCTGGGAGGTCAGGGAAGGAGCCCTAAATAAGGTGACATTTGAACTAAGTTATGAGAAAAGAATGGGAATTAGCAAGGCAAATACTGGGCTAGGCTGGGCTAAGGCCAGAGAGGCATTAGAACAGATGGATGAGATAGTATGGTCTGTGTGTGGAGGATAGTGGTAACCCCAAGTGGGTGAGTATTTTCCCAGCTTCAGGAGGGGAGAGATAAAAGATGGGGGAAGAGTGGTAGGCAGGGGCCTGCTCACAAAGGGCCTTGTAAGTCAATCTAAGAAGGGAATTCTTTATCCTGAAGGGTTGTGGGTCTTGAAACACCCCCAGAAACACCTGGGAGACTTGCTAACATGCAGATGTCCTGCTCCCGCTCCCAAAGATACTGATTTACCTGGTCTGAACTTGAGGCCTAGGCATCTACACTTTCTTCTTTAGACTTCTTTAGATGGTGGACTACACCGATTGATTTTCAAATACAGAATCTGACTTGCATTACATTATTGGATAACCCCACTTGGTCGCGGCGTATTGTTCTTTTTATATGTTACTGAATTCTATTTGCTAATACATTTTTGAGGATTTTTGAGTCTATATTCATGAGGGATATTGGTCTGTAGTTTGAGTGATTGATTTTTGGAACATCTTTGACTGGTTTGGTATCAGGATGATGCTGTCCTCCTAAAATGAGTTGAAAAGTGCTCCTTCCTCCTCTATTTTCTGAAAGAAATTATGTAGAACTGGTGTTACTTCTTCTTTAAATGTTTGGTAGAATTCACCAATGAAGCCATCTGGGCCTGGGCTTCTCTTTTTGGAGTGTTCTAAATTACTAATTCAGTTTCTTTAATAATTATAGAACTATTCAGATTATCTAATTCTTCTTGGGTGAGTTTTATTAGTTTGTGATTTTCAGGGAGTTAGAACATTTTATCTGAATTGTCAAATTTATGGGTAGAGTTGTTGGAAGTATTTCCTTATTATTCCATTGATGTCTTCAGTGTCTGTCCTGATGTCCCCTGTTTCATTCCTGATATTGATAATCCGTGTCTTCTTTCTTTTTTTTTTTGTCAGTCTTGCTAGAGGTCTGTCGTTTTCACTGATCTTTTCAAAGAACGTGTTTTTGGTTTCATTGTTTTTTTAATATTATTTTTCTGTTTTCAATTTCATTGATTTCTGCTCTTTATTATTTTCTTGTTTCTGCTTTCTTTGGGTTTATTTTGCTCTTCTTTTTGTATTTTCTTGAGGTAGAAGATTAGATTATTGATTTAAGACATTTCTTCTTTTCTTTTCTTTTTTTTTTGAAGATTGGCACCTGAGCTAACAACTGTTGCCAATCTTTTTTTAAATTTTTTTCTGCTTTTTTTCCTCCCCAAATCCCCCCAGTACATAGTTGTATATTTTAGTTGTGGGTCCTTCTAGTTGTGGCATGTGGGATGCTGACTCAGGGTAGCCTGATGAGTGGTGCCATTCTGCACCCAGAATCTGAACCAGTGAAACTCTGGGCCACCAAAGTGGAGCACGTGAACTTAACCACTCGGCCATGGGGCTGGCCCCCTTCTTTTCTTATATAAGCCTTTAATGCTCTAAGTTTCCCTCTCAGCATTGCTTTAGAAGCATCCCACAAATTTTGATACTTTCATTTTCATTCAGTTCAAAATATTTTCTAGTTTCCCTTGAATCTTCTTCTTTCACCCAGGGATTACTTGGAAATCTGTTGTTTAGTTTCCAAGTAGTTAGAGATTTTCCTCTTATCTTTCTGTTTTTGATTTCTAGTTTGATTCCCTTGTAGTCAGAGAACATACTATGGATGATTTCAATTCTTTTAAATTTATTGAGGTGTGTTTTATAAACATGGATATGGCCCATCTTGGTGAATGTTCTATGTACACCTGAAAAACAATGTGTATTTTTCTGGAGTGGGTGGAATGTCCTATAAATGTCAATTAGATCTAGTTGGTTGATTTTATTGTTGAGTTCTTCTATATCCTTGCTGATTTTGTCTCAGGCATCTACATTTTTAACCAGATTTGGGGAAATAAAGTGCTGCCCTCACTTGAGACCCATTGCTCTGGGGAGTGAGTAGGGGATGGCGAAAATCCAATCTAAAGGGAGCCAGGAAAAAAGAATTCCCTGACCCCAAGTCTCTCTCACACAGGTGCAGAATGTGAGAGTTTTCACTGACCTAAAAGCTCCATGTTCCTTAGGACAAAGCACTTTGGATTATACACATTTAGCTGGTTAAGTCTTTTCTACCTACAGAGCAGGATGTTGAGATTGGTTGGCCTGCAAGAGAATTTTGATTAGGGGAAGGGAGCACAAGCTGGGGAAGCATTACACTGGGGTTTCTATTACAATTGTTTCTGTTACAGCTTTGCCTAAGTTCTGCCCCCTGGCTCTGTGGCCCTGTAGGGGCCTGGTGTGAAACCCCTCAGAATGCTGACAGCTTCCATAGGGCATGTGAGAATGAAGGAAATCTTGATGATCTTCCACTGGCATGGCCTGACCTGGGTCTTTGCCCAGAGATGGTCCTGCCCAGTACAATGCCCATGCTCATACTGGCACAGTTCTCTGAGGTGCAGGTAGCCTAGAAGTTCAAAGCCAAGGGATCAGAGATGGCACCTTCCTTCTTTTCTTCCCTGGGGCAGGTAGCGCCAGTAAGGGCCATGATTTCCTCCTAGTGTTTACTCTTTGCTCCAGCCCCAAGGTGCACACTGCCCTCTCCTCCTGCTCAAGCACAGGCCCATATGTCCCCAGCCCCCCACTCCCAGCTGCAGTTTTCCCTGGGAACAGTGGGGTGGGGTCAAAAGTGTAAGGAATTGGGAGAGGGGTTGCATGGAGAATCTTACAAGTTTTAGCCAGATCCCCTCACCCTTTCTTGCCCCTCCCTCCCCCCAAAGCACGGCTAGAGCATAGATAGGGGCTCCAAAGGGGGCCAGGTGAAGGGGGGGGAGGAGGAGACCAGAAAAGAAAGCAGCTAAAAGCAGTGGTTCTTACATCAATGGGTCCCAGAGCCTTTTGGGCATTTGATAAAATTGTTTTGGACTTTCTTCCCAGAAAAAACTGCCCTTGAGTTGGACACACAGTTATGCCTTCAGTTTCAGGTAGGTTTGCAGCCCCCTGAAGAGTAGTCTTTGGGCCTCACTTGAAGAACTTCTGGACTAGAGGAAATGACAAACTATATGTCTCTCTTCTCCTTCAGAGAAAGCCTCCTTTCTTTCTGACCCCTGTCAGGGCGAGGGAAAAATCCCCTTTCTACCCTTCTTGTGTTCTATGGCTGGACTAATAACAAAATTGACACAAGACCAGATTAACAGGAGAAAAACCCAGTTTAACAGCACATTTTGGAGATCATGGAGAAATGGTGCTTGGAGAGTGAATATGACAGGCAGCATATATATCTTTTACACAAAGAAACAATAAATTTGTGAGGAATGACATGACAAAGAAACTCAGATTTGAGGTACATAATTCGTGAGGCATTTAAGCAGAGTTGAGGCTTGAGGGAGTAAATTAGCAAGGTTTGTCTCTGCAGGTTCCTCGGCCCTGACTTCCCCCTGGCTCCCGGGATCAGGATGCAGGGAGAGCACCCTTCACAGGGGAGATGGATTTCCTGCTTTCAGGGGGAACAGAGACAGGAGGGTCAGAATGCCCTTGTTGCTTCTCAAGTAACTTTAATTCAAAATAACCAATATGCTATTGTGGGATATTTTGGGGTGGGGTGGCCTGCCCTGGGCCCCAACAGTTCCCTCCTCTGAAACTTCCCTGGAAGTTTCCCATATTAAAAATCGAGTTGGTAGATTGTTCCATTATTTCATGGAATTAAACTTTTAGTCTTCAAAATGGATTGGTTCAGTTAAACAGTTGGGTCACATTGCAGGAGGCCGTAATGCAGGTGGGCTCCCAGAGTTAGGGCTACAGTATAAGCAATCAGGTATTTAATAAGAGGCATTTCTGTGGAAACAGAAAAACAATGGTTAATGGTTGGAGCAAATTATAAACCAGTTTCTGAGCCTAGGGGACAGCCAGTCAAGAAGATTTCTAGATGTCAAGGTCGAAGCATCTTTTACAGCTTGAAATGTCTCTGATGATATCATTGGGTGTTCAGGTAAACTTTCTGACTTACTCAGCAATAGCTTTGAACACAGGCTATTGTGGCGATGTCTCTTCAGTTTATATCAAGTTGTTCAGCTCCAGTTTTAGGGCTTCAGGGAGAAAGGACAGCTTTAGTTCTTAATGATTCCAAGTCAAAAGTGGGAGAAAAATTGGAAAAGGTGGTTTGGAGAGTTGTAGTCAAATATTTGAGTAAATTAGAAGAACTTAGGGTCTAGTCCAGTTTTTAGGTAAATAAAACTTCAAGGAAAATTAATAGCAGTAGAATCGAATATTTACAGATGCATATTATAGTTTTTACTGAAACATAATTTTTCTCTCTAAAATTACCCTTATTTTATCAAAGATTGTCAAATTAAGACCAATTTGCTTGCAAAATAAGTCTAGTTTCAATAAACTTGGCCCAATTATTGACATAAGTGCAGCAAGAATAGTGATTGATCATATAGACTCTTAAATTTGCTTTGCTGAGACTTTTTATAAAGAATCTCCAGATTGAGGGGCCAGGCTCATGGTGTGGTAGTTAAGTTTGCGTGCTCTGCTATGGTGGCCCAGGTTTCACAGGTTTTGATCCTGGGTGTGGACCTACACATCGCTCATCAAGCCATGCTGTGGTGGCATCCCATGTACAAAATAGAGGAAGATTGGCATAGATGTTAGCTCAAGGACAATCTTCCTCAAGCAAAAAGAAGAAGATTGGCAACAGATGTTAGCCCAGGGCCAACCTTCCTCACCAAAAAAAGAGAAAAAAACCCTCCAGATTTAACTTTTAATAGCCTCTCAAGGCTAAGGAGCCAAGCCAAATATTCTATCTCAAATGCCTATAGATTTGGGTAAATTCCTCTTCTTGAGGCTCCCAACATATCTTGAGGTTCTTACACCTGCCAGGAAGTGACCTTCTTTACTCACCTGGTTAGGCTAGCAGGAACATTGTAAGTAAGGTACCAGGCTGGTTTTTTCCCAAGGGCTTTATTGTTTTCATAGAGTCAATCTTAATATCTTAAAGCTGTTGGTCATATTTTAGTTTATGCATATCTCTTTCAAACATAACATTCCAGTCAAAGCTTTGGTAATATAACCGGTGTTTCCAACTGTGTCCTATTACAAGGAGAACAGATTCTTATCGAACTCAGGCAAATAAACAGATTGTCATGAAAATAAGAATACTTACTGAGAGTTTCTGAATTCTGGAGGGATTAGGTAGGGAGAAAAGTAATAGTTTCAATTCTGCTTACAAAGGTATAATTCATTAAATTGCTATAAGTCATAAATAGCTTAAGAGAAAAGAAAAAAAGACTTCCTTACATCTGGAAAAGCAAAGATTAAAAAACAGTAACGTTTTAGACAAAAAGTCATAAAAATTATCATCATTCTCATCAGTTCTCTCAGTCCCACGTAATTCTTGTTCTGCTTGAGTCCATTTTTTTTTTCTATTAGTTCTCTCAATTTTGCCTGATGATTGAGAGTGATATAGGCAATGATAATTGCAAAAAGTTTGCAAGATTTTCATTAAGGCTTATATCATTTTCCTGGTGAAGTGGTTGCCTCAATCACTGGAGATTGTGGAAGGTATACCGCAAGTGGGAAACACATTTTTTAACAGTTTTCTTTGCCACTGTGAGGGCATCAGCTTTGTGGCAAGGGAAGGCTTCAACCCACCCAGAAAACATACATACAATAACAAGAACATATTGATAACGCTCAATAAGTGGCAGTTGAATGAAGTCCAGGTGCAGGTGCTCAAAGGAGCCAGAGCGAGGAGTTCTGAGGCCTCTGGGGACAGAAATAGTTTCTCCTATAGTGGGTGAAGGAATGTAAAACCTAAAAATGGAGTTTTCCAGGGAGCTGGGAAGAACCAAGTAGCTGTCTTGGGTTTGTTTCCCATAGCCCCAACTGTTTCTTTGATTTGCAGCCCTTGTTTATCCATCTTAATTTCCCTGATTCAGGAGCAGACTGTTTCCATGTTACAAGGACACTGGGATGACAAAGGTCTATCAATGAGGGGTCTCTTTTTTGCAGAAGCAGAATGGACTTCATCCACATATGTCATAAGCTTTATAGATCCTGTTGTTGCTGCCTCTGCATGAAAGTCAGCTAAGGCACTTTCCTGACATTTAGTGTGAGCCTCAATTTTGATAACAGACAGCATTTTATACCAGGACATATTAGACTTCCAGGAATTTCACATAATTTCTGGAACTCTTACAACATATAATTATATAGATACAACATAAAGAAGGCTTAATGTTACTTCTTATTTGATTATGTTCCCCATGTAATTTAACATATCGAATAAGGCTAATTAGTTTAATATCCCTCTTTTTATAAGGAGAGAGAACAAATCTTTTGAGATGTTTTAGGGATCCTCTGAAAACCTCCAAAGTTAGCTAGAGGTCAAAAAGACTTCCCTTAGAATTTGACTTGGGGGAGTTCATAAAAAATATCAAAGAGGTTTTAAAACACTGGCCTGAATAGGATCACAGATCATTATGAAACAATATTTAATTATCTATTTAACCAAAGTGACAAAAAGATTTCAAAGACAAATAAAGCAGTTTACATAGCTGCAAAACCTTAGATCTTTTTAACATAATGGACTCAGCTTTTAAGATAAGGCACAGGAAATAGCTCTGATAAAACAAACAGGGTAAGGAAAAATCCTTCATAATCTCTTATCAGGGGCAGACCAATACTCCAAGAATACTTTGTTCTTTTAAGAGGCGAAAAGAAAATCAAGTTCCAGTTTTATATGAATACACTAGTGATATTAAAGCTTATTTTAAAAATTCTTAAAATAACAATCTAATTTTAGCTAATTTGACCACACACAAAGTAAGAGTTCTCTCTCTCTTCTTTAATAGGGAGAGAAAATAAAATTTTAATTTCTTACCAGATTACTTTTGATATTAAAACTTGTTTACTTAATTAAATTTGTTTTTTAAAAGATATTTTTCCTTTTTCTCCCCACAGCTCCCCAGTACATAGTTGTATATTTTCTTCGTAGGTCCTTCCAGTTGTGGCATATGGGATGCAGCCTCAGCATGGCTTGATGAGCTGTGCCATGTCCGTGCCCAGGATCTGAACCGGCGAAACCCCGGGCTGCTGAAGCGGAGTGCATGAACTTAACCACTCGGCCACAGGGCTGGCCCCTTTAATTAAATTTATTCCAATCTTAGCCAGCACCCTCACCCTGGCCACACATAAAATCCCTTTCCAAAGATTCCTTTTCTATGGAATTTCTATGCCCATCTTAGTTTGTCCCTTGTTCTTTTTTTTTTTTTTTTTAAGATTGGCACCTAGGCTAACAACTGTTGCCAATCTTCCTTTCTTTTTTTTTAAGGATTGGCACCTGGGCTAACAACTGTTGCCAATCATTTTTTTTTTCTGCTCTATTTCCCAAACCCTCCCAGTACATAGTTGTATATCTTAGTTGCAGGTCCTTCTAGTTGTGGGATGTGGGACGCTGCCTCAACGTGGCCTGATGAGCCATATCTGCGCCCAGGATCCAAACCCTGGGCCACCGCAGCAGAGTGCGCGAACTTAACCACTCGGCCATGGAGCCGGCCCCCCTTGTTCTTTTTTTATTGAGAAATAACAAGCTTTATTTTTGGAGAAAATTATTACTTTTTTCGTCAGCAAAAATATATCTCTATTCCTCATGCCATTTTTTTTAAGCAAAAACATACATCTTATTTTCCTTTCATACAGGGATTTTTTAATTGTTTTTAGAAGCTTTAATTACATATATTGATTAGAATTTTAACCCTTAGAAACCTTAATTTCTAGTGAAAACTAAGAAGTAAGCAATGGTGAACTGTATGTTATATCCATATTCTTCAGATTGGCAAATTTATGAATACATTTTTATAATTTCTAGAAACATATCTTTCCGTAGTGCAATCTTTCAATAAATCACAAAACATGTTTATTAACAGACTGAAATTTATCTTTCAGTTCCTCTGTAATAAAAAGCCAGAAGTAGATAAACCCCTGTACACTAATTAATGTTCTATTATTTTATCTTATCTGTAGATGATATAGATATTTAATGAACTTTTAATCATTTAACCTTACCTAGTAAAACTCTAAAGTTTTAAGCCACCAAAAAGACTTTAGAAAGGGGCCAGCCCTGTGGCCTAGTGGTTAAGTTTGATGTGCTCCACTTCAGAGGCCTGAGTTTGGCTCCTAGGCACGGACCTACACCACTCATCAGTGGTCATGCTGTGATAGCGACCCACATACAAAATAGAGGAAGATTCACACAGGGGTTAGCTCAGGGATAATCTTCCTTAAGCAAAAAGAGGAAGATTGGCAACAGATGTTAGCTCAGGGCCAATCTTCCTCACCAAAAAAAAAAAAAAAGACTTGGGGAAGTTATTTTTAAGTATACATATGTAGGGGAGCAGAATTTGCCACCTTAAGATGTGTCTCTTTAGCATGAGGATTATTTTAGGCTGGTTATTTTTAAAAACTGCAGACATAGGAGAAGCTCTGAAAACCAAGTAGAAGTTACCCTTTGTAAGAGACGTTTACATTTGTAAGGGAGATCTCCATCTGTAAAGGTGTCTTTCTCTCTGAACCAGGAAGAAGTAAGGATGACCTTATCTCTAGAAATGATGATCAATGAGGAAGGCAACGACTTAAATCTGCAAAATACCCTGTACTCTTGTTTACTGTGCTTTTTCTGGTAATCTCCCATAACTGACTCCCCAACATCCTCCTTTGTATTTAGCTGAAGATAGTATTAAAGGTGGCAACCTAAGCCATTCTGGTGAGTTACTCAGTTTTCCTGGGTTTCTCCCATGTATACATGTTGTTAAACTTGTTTGACTTTCTCCTGTTATTCTGTCTTATGCCAATTTAATTCTTAGACCAGCCAGAAGGACCTAGAGAGTAAAGGAATTGTCTTCCTCCCCTACACGTACCATAAAATATAATTATCACACCTAAAAATCTTCATTTTATTATCTATATAATTTATTTGTTCTTAACAATCATGCTTACATTATTCATGAAAATTTCGTGAGACATTAAAGCAGTTATCCATCATTGTTACCAGCACATTGAGTTCTCGTTGTCCCCCAGGATAGAAATCAACAGAGACAACAAGCGGGAGTAGAAAAGTAAAAGTTTATTAGCTTGTGCACAAAGGAGGCACAAGGGAGCCAGTGCAGAAAGGAAAGGGGCAGGTGACCAGCTCATTAGGGAGTGGGATGGTGGGGCTTTTTATTAGGCAAAAGCTGGGGAGGAGTGCCTTGTTATGGCATGTGGAGGTGGGGTTTTTCTTGTGCTTGCACTATTGTTCAACATCCCATCACATGTGTTGCTTGCATCATTAGCACACAAGCTCTCCACCCCGGGTGTGATTTTCACTATGGCAATGGGGCTAGGATTACCTTCAGTCAACTCCTGGGTGCTAGGGCACATGTGTAAGCCCAGAAAAATCCCAAGGCTGTGGAATGTGGATCTTGGTGGTCTCTATCTAATTCTCCTAGCTTGCCGACTGGTTAGGGGCCTGGTTGTTAGGCCAGGGGCCTTGTGGACAACCCCAACCCATTAGGCTGGTTCCTGTCTCATCATCACAAGTTATTACCAGCTTTTTTTGCTGACAAATTTTATTTTAAGTATTTTATTTTTATTTTTTCAATTATTTTATTGAGGTCACATTGGTTTATAACATTGTGTAACTTCAAGTGTACATTATTATATATCTGTTTCTGTATAGACTGAATCATGCTCACAACCAATAGTCTAGTTTTGAGCTATCACCACATGTATGTTCCCCTTTACCCCTTTCGACCACCTCCCCACCCCCTTCCCCTCTGGTAACCACTAATCTGTCCTCTTTATCCATGTGTTTGTTTATCTTCCACATGTGAGGGAAATCATGTGGAGTTTGTCGTTCTCTGTTTGTCTTATTTTGCTTAACATAATACCCTCAAAATCCATCCATGTTGTTTCAAATGGGATGATTTTGTCTTTTTTATGGCTGAGTAGTATTCCATTGTATATACATAAAAGGTCTCCTTTATCCACTCATCAGTTGATGGGCACTTGGGTTGCTTCCACGTCTTGGCTATTGTGAATAGCGCTGCAATGAACATAGGGGCATATAAGTCTCTTTGAATTGTTGATTTCAAGTTCTTTGGATAAATACCCAGTAGTGGGATAGCTGGATTATATGGTATTTCTATTTTTAATTTTTGAGAAATCTCCATACTGTTTTCCATAGTGAATGCACCAGTTTGCATTCCCACCAGCAGTATATGAGCATTCCCTTTTCTCCACACCCTCTCCAACATTTGTTATTTTTTGTCTTGGTGATTATAGCCATTCTGACAGGTGTAAGGTGGTATCTCACTGTAGCTTTGATTTGCATTTCCCTAATAATTAGTGATGTAGAACGTCTTTTCATGTGCCTGTTGGTCATCTGTATATCTTCTTTGGAAAAATGTCTCTTTGTATCCTCTTCCCATGTTTTGACTAGCTGTTTGTTTTTCTGTTGTTAAGTTATATGAGTTCCTTATATATTTTGGAAATTAACCCCTTGCTGGATATGTGATTTGGAAATATTTTCTCCCACTTGATGGGTTGTCTTTTCATTTTGTTTGTGGTTTCCTTTCCCTTGCAGAAGCTCTTGAGTCTGATGGAGTCCCATTTGTTTATTTTTCCTTTTGTTTCCCTTGTCTGAGTAGACACGGTATTCAAAAAGATGCTGCTAAGACTGATGTCAAAGAGTGTACGACCTATATTTTCTTCTAGGAGTTTTATGGTTTCAGGTCTTACATCCGAGTCTTTAATCCATTTTGAGTTAATTTTTGTGTATGGTGTAAGATAAGGGTCTACTTTCATTCTTTTGCATGTGGCTGCCCAGTTTTCCCAGCACAATTTATTGAAGGGACTTTCCTTTCTCCATTGTATGTTCTTGGCTCCTTTGTCGAATATTAGCTGTCCGTAGATGTGTGGCTTTATTTCTGGGCTTTCAATTCTGTTCCATTGATCTGTGTGTCTGTTTTTGTCCAAGTACCACGCTGTTTTGATTACTATATCTTTGTAGCATATTTTGAAATGAGGAAGTGTGATACCTCCAGCGTTGTTCTTTTTTCTCAGGATTCCTTTGGCTATTTGGGGTCTTTTGTTGTTCCATATAAATTTTAGGATTCTTTGTTCTATTTCTGTGAAAAATATCATTTGAACCTTGATAGGGATGGCATTGAATCTGTAGATCACTTCAGAAAGTATGGACATTTTAACTACGTTAATTCTTCCAATCCAGGAGCAGGGAATATCTTTCCACTTCTTTGTGTCTTCTTCTATTTCTTTCAACAAATTTTTATTGTTTTCAGTGTACAGGTCATTCACCTCCTTGGTTAAGTTTATTCCTAGGTATTTTATTCTTTTTGTTGCAAGGGTAAGTGGGATTATATTCTTAATTTCTCTTTCTGCTACTTCATTGTTAGTGTATAGAAATGCAACTGATTTTTGTATGTTGATTTTGTATCCTGAAACTTGACCACATTCATTTATTATTTCTAATAGTTTTCTGGTGGATTCCTTAGGGTTTTCTATATATAAAATCATGTCATCTGCACATAGTGACAGTTTCACTTCTTCCTTTCCAATTCAGACCCCTTTTATTTCTTTTTCTTGCCTGGTTTCTCTGGCTAGGACTTTCAATACTATGTTAAATTAGAGTGGTGAAAGTGGGCCTCCTTGTCTGGTTCCTGTTCTTAGAGGAATAGCTTTCAATTTTTCTACATTGAGAATGATATTAGCTGTGGGTTTGTCATATATGGCCTTTATTATGTTGATGTGCTATCCTTATATACCCACTTTATTCAGAGTTTTTATCATGAATGGATGCAGTATCTTCTCAAATGCTTTCTCTGCAGCTATTGAGATGATCAATAGTGGTTTTTATTCTTCATTTTGTTAATGTGGTGTATCATGTTGATTGATTTGTGGATTTTTAACCATCCCTGTATCCCTGGAATAAATCTCACTTGATCAAGGTGTATGATCTTTTTTATGTATTGTTGTATTCAATTTGCTAGTATTTTGCTGAGGATTTTTGCATCAATATTCATCAGTGATATTGGCCTGTAATTGTGTGTGTGTGTGTGTGTTGTCCTTGTGTGGTTTTGGTATCAGAGTGATGTTGGCTTCGTAGAATGAGTTAGGAAGCTTCCCCTCTTCTCCAATTTTTTGCAAGATTTTGAGAAGGATAAGTGCTGTCTTCTTTGAATGTTTGGTAGAATTCACCAGGGAAGTCATCTGGTCCTGGACTTTTATTTTTGGGGAGGCTTTTGATTACTAATTTGATCTCCTTGCTGGTGATTGGTCTATTCAAATTCTCTATTTCTTCTTGATTCAGTTTTGGAAGTTTGTTTGATTCTAAGAATTTATCCATTTCTTCTAGATTATCTAATTTGTTGGCATATAACTTTTCATAGTATTCGCTTATAATCTTTTGTTTTTTCTGAGGTGTCCATTGTAATTTCTCTTCTTTGACTTCTGATTTTATTTATTTGAGCTCTCTCTCTCTTTTTCTTAGTGAGTCTAGCTAAAGGTTTGTCGATTTTGTTTATGTTTTTAAAGAACCAGCTCTTCTTTTCATTGATTTTTTTCTATCATTTTTTTAGCCTGTATTTCATTTATTTCTGGTTTGATTTTTATTTCCTTCCTCCTACTGATTTTGGGATTTTTTGTTCTTCTTTTTCCAGCTTCTTTAGCTGTACTGTTAGATTGTTTATTTGAGATTTTTCTTGTTTGTTGAGGTAGGCCCATATTGCTATGAACTTCCCTCTTAGAACCACTTTTGCTGTATCCCATAAATTTTGGCATGTCATATTTTCATTTTCATATTTCTCCAGGTATTTTTTGATTTCTCCTTTGATTTCCTTACTGACAGAATCATTGTTCAGTAGCATTTTGTTTAACCTCCACATATTTATGGCTTTTCTAATTTTCTTCTGGTAGTTGATTTCCGGTTCCACACCATTGTGGTCAGAAAAGATGCTTGGTATGATTTCAATCTTCTTCAATTTATTGAGACTCTTTTTGTGGCCTAATATGTGATCTATCCTGGAGAATGTTCCACGTGCATTTGAAAAGAATGTGTATTCTATGATTTTTGGATGGAATGTTCTGTATATATCTATTAAGTCTGTCTATTCTAATGTGTCATTTAAGGCCAGTATTTCCTTATTGATCTTCTGTTTGGATGATCTATCCATTGGTGTAAGTGGAGTGTTACAGTCCCCTACTGTTGTATTTCTGTTCTAAATTCTGTTACTGTCTATTTCTCCTTTTATGTCTGTTAATAATTGCTTTATATATTTAGATGTTCCTATGTTGGGTGCATAGATATTTACAGGTGTTATATCCTCTTGTTGGATTGTTCCCTTTATCATTATGTAGTGCCTTTCTTTGTCTCTTGTTGCAATTTTTGTTTTAAAGTCTATTTTGTCTGATGTAAGTATTGCTACCCCAGCTTTCTTTTCATTGCTGTTTGCATGGAATATCTTTTTCCATCCTGAAGGATGCTCATTTTAATTAAACCAACAAACTTAAGCAAGCTTTTATTTACCAAAGATTATTTTATATCACACTAACTTGAAAAACGTTTGGGTTGGTTTCTATTATATTTAGAAATAATTCATATAAATGCTTACTTTAAGTTAATTAAATAGAGCTCTTCAGAAATGAACTTTGCTAATACCATCTGCAAGTAGAAAAATAACATATAGACAGACACAAAGAGAGGTCTTATAGCTTTTATTTTAAAAATTTCAGCCATGAATCAGGTAAAATATAGAAGTAATTAATTTATAAATCATTGTGTCTCTAGAAGATGGAACAAGTTAAGATTATCTCTTAAAAGTTTTTGGTTATTTATTTATTTATTTATTTATTTATTTATTTTGAGGAAGATTAGCCCTGAGCTAACTGCTGCCAATCCTCCTCTTTTTGCTGAGGAAGACTGGCCCTGAGCTAACATCCGTGCCCATTTGCCTCTACTTTATATGTGGGACGCCTACTGCAGCATGGTATGCCAAGCAGTGCCATGTCTGCACCCGGGATCCGAACTGCTGAACCCCAAGCCACCGAAGTGGAACATGCACACTTAACCACTGCACCACTGAGCTGGCCCCCGTTTTTGGTTTTTAAAATATTTGTGGGGAAGATTTTTAAGATTTATATTTGCCTTAGACAAGGAGGATGTGGATTAGATTTGGAGCAAAAGAGCCTCTCTATAAGCCTGCATTTAAAACAAAACATTTTTCCCTGTATTTCTTTAACCTTAGGTTTTATTGATTGAACTAACCAGTCTTAGTCTCAGGCAATTGTGAGCTGTTATCTCCTGGTGTGTTTACATTGTAAAGAAATGGTAAAATTTATAACTTCAAAAGATAGAGGGAAAAAATGAACTTTTTTATAGGAGTTTCAGGGTAATTGCAATTTAAAATTTTCCTTCAGTCTTAGGAATTGGGGATGATCTAAAGAGTTCTGGGAGAGGTTATAAGCCTTTTGAGACAAATAGGGAAGGTTTTGGGATTGGTGAAAGGGAATGGGTTGAATCTGACCTGCCTGTAGAGATGCATTTTCAGCTTTGCAAGGACTTGTAAGGTAAGGACAGTGGGCTCTCAATTCCTCAGAAACTGGGTTGTAACTTAAATGACATCATAGGTTGATCTACCAGTCTGGTTACATTATTCCTAATTTGCTTCTTTCCTCTGGGTACATAGTTTTATTCTAATTGAGCAAGGAAGGCCTCTAGAAAAATTTCTATCAGGCTCTGAATATCAGGTTTTAGTTTGGCCAATTTTTGACCACAGAGCTACTAAAAAAATCTCTTTAAATATCTTGTTGAGTTTTTTTGATGAGACAAACAGTAAATGTTTCTGCCAGTATTAAACAACTCTGCAGACCCAAGAGGCGTCCTCAGAGGTTACTACCTTCCCAAGATCCAGAGTCATTCCCAAAGAGAGCCAAAAGAAAGAACTGACAGCCTGCATGCATGTCCCAGGCGGGTGGAAAGTTAAGACAAGCCCTTGGGACACAAAATGAGACAAGCGAGAAGGTAGTAGCTGTCCCTGGGAGAGAAAGGGTCAATAACCAACAGGTCTGGACTTGGAAAATAAGGGACAATGTGAAATTTTGTTTCATTTTTCTGTTGACTGGGCATTACAGAAAGGCCATTGGGTAGAGGTAAAAGGGCTGTTGTCCAGGGGACATGAATTCCCTGGGAGGGGATTCTGGGATAAATCTGCAAAGAATATTGCACAGGAAGGCTTGAAGTTGGCAAAGCCTGATTATAGAGCCCAGCAAAGCAAGCTTTACTGCCTGTCCCAAGTGTTTCTACTGAATTCATATTTTGGTTTCCAGTATTTACATGAGGAACCTGTATACTCTTAGAGATTAGGCTGGAGTGCTCTCTGTAAATCTTGTAGGAAAAGGAAGCTAAAACAGGTAGATGGAGCCAGATATTAAAAAGGGGGGGTTTACGTTGGATTTTTGTGTGGTCTAAATTTTTGTTTTCTCATCTTGTTAGAGAGCCTTTAAGGCTAGCTATTGTATTCATTTTTTCCTTTTCCTTCTTAAGTGACAGAATTGTACTTTCAATGTCCTGATTTTTTTTTACACTATCTGCAAACGTCTGAAGGCAAATAAGGGGTCTGAGTGGACTTGAGTGGACTTGATTTTTGTTCTAATTTCTGCCTTTTCATCTTATTAAGGGAGTCTTTTGGTGGGGGCGGGGAGGAAGATTGGTCCTGAGCTAACATCTGTTACCAATTTTCCTCTTTTCTTCTCCCAAAGCCCCAGTAGATAGTTGTATATCCTAGTTGTAAGTCCTTCTAGTTCTTCTATGTGGGACGCCACACAACATGGCTTTATGAGAAGTGTGTAGGTCCATGGCCAGGTTCTGAACCAGTAAACCCTGGGCCACAGAAGTGGAGCGTGCAAACTTAACCACTATGCCACCAAGCCAGCCCCTAAGGGATTCTTAATGGCTAGTCATTATACCAATATGAAAGCGCTATAAAAATGTTTTCCAATTTAGAAGTTTTTCTAATTTAAAGGATCCAACATCTGGCCATTGACAAATAGGATCTTAATAGCGACTCAAACCAATAAGCCTTTTTATGGCTTAACCATGGACACAAGAGGCATCACCAAAGGAGAGTGTAAAGGATGCAGCCCTTGCAAGATCCAAAAAGTTCATTCTCAAAAATAGTCTATAAAGCAAAGACCTTCGTTGCACAGGCAGTAAGGATGGTGTAGTGAAAACGATGTCCCCGGTCTCCCACGAGAGCATGGGATGCCTCCAGTCACAGACCTGCTAATCTGTGACACGAGTCAGGCATTACTGGAATGGGATTTTTCCAGCACTAATAGGCAACGAAGGCTGAGACGACAAAGGCCCCTTATGGACTGGAGTGGCCAAGATGATTTCTTATTGTTATATGCAAAGACAAAACACAATAGGCAGAATCTTAAGGGACCTTGAATAGCCAAAACAATCTTGAAAAAGAAAAACAAAACTGGAGGACTCATACTTCCTGATTTCAAAACTTATTACAAAGCTATAATAATTAAAACAGTGTGGTGTTGGTGTAAAGACAGACATATAGACCAAAGGAATAGAATAGAGAGCTCAGAAATAAATCCGCACATATAGAGTCAAATGATTTTTGACAAGGATGTCAAAACCATTCCATATGGGAAAGGACAGCCTTTTCAACCAATGGTGCTGGGAAAACTGGATATCCACATGCAAAGGAATGAAGTTGGACCCTTACCTAACACCATATAGAAAAATTAACTCAAAACGGATCCAGGACCTAAATGTAAGACCTAAAACAATAAAATTCTTAGAAGAAAACATAGGACAAAAGCTTCACAACATTGGATTTGGAAAGGATTTCTTGGATATGAAACCAAAGGCACAGGTAACAAAACAATATAGGCAAATAGGACTCATGAAAATGAAAAATTTTGTGACTCAAAAGACACTATCAACAGAGTAAAAAGGCAACCCACAGAAGGGGAAAAAATATTTGCAAATCACATATCTGATAAGGGATTAATGTCCAGAATTAATAGAGAACTCCTAAAACGCAACAACTACAACAACAAACCCAGTTCAAAAATGGGCAAAGGATTTGAACAGCCATTTCTCCAAAGAAGATGTATATATGGCCAAAAAACACACGAAAGGATGCTTCACATCACTAATCATCAGGGAAACGCAAATCGAAATCACAATGAGATGCTACCTCATGCTCATTGGGATGACTACCATAAAAAAAAACAGAAAAGAAAACAACAAGTTTTGGTGAGGACGTGGAGAAACTGGAAGCCTTGTGCACTGTTGGTGGGAATATAAAGTGGTAAAGCCACTGTGCAAAACAGTATGGTAGTTCCTCAAAAGATTAAAAATAGAATTAGCATATGATCCGGCAATTCTACTTCTAGGTACATACCCAAAAGAATTGAAAGCAAGGTCTTGAAGAGATATTTGTACATCCATGTTCGTAGCAGCGTTATTCACAATAGTTAAAAAGTGCAAGCAACCCAGGTGTCCACAGAGGGATTACTGGATAAGCAAAATGTGGTATATACATACAATGGAATATTAGTCAGACTTAAAAAGAATGAAATTCTGTAATACGCTACAACACGGATGAACCACGAGAACATTGTGTTAAGTGAAATAAGCCAGTCATAAAAAGACAAATACTGTATGATTCCACCTACATAAGATACTTAAAGCAGTCAGAATCATAAACACAGAAAGTAGAACAGTGATTTCCAGCGGCTTGGGGGAGGGGAGAATGGAGAGTTATTGTTTAATGGATATAGAGTTTCAGTTTTACAAGATGAAAAGAGTTACGGGGATGGATGGTGGTGATCGTTGCACAAGAATGTGAATGTGTTTACTATCACTGAACTATGCACTTCAAAATGGTTGCGATGGTAAATTTGATGTTAAGTGTATTCTACCACAATTTTCTAAAAAGACAATAGGCAGGCAGTAAGGCCATAGCACTAACTATTTACCCAGCACTTGATCACCAAATAATGATTCTCCCTCTTAGTTTCATGTCCCTCAGCTCACATTCGATCTCATTGATTTGTACTTCCAGTCTCTAGCCATTTGAGCTGTTTCCAGGATGCAAAATCCATGGATTTTCTAGGTGTCACTATGTCTAGAGACAGATTATGATGACTAGGATAGCTTCTATGACTTCAGATTTGTGCAAAGAAAGATATAAGGACTAAGTCACAGGGTGAAAGGGTGCTACAAACTTGAACTTGGTTGCAACACCAAAGGAACTTAGAAAACTTACAAGTATATCAGGCTTACAGGTGAGGGGAGAAAAAGAGGGTTTGGTGGGCACTCTGAAGTCCTGTTAAAGTGACTTCTATTTACCCCACAAGGGCAATGTAGTGGGTCCCAAGATCAAAATGCATCTTGCATCATTTTATGACGTTACTTACTTTATACCCTTTAACTGATATATCTCAGGCTTTCTCAACCAGGAACATCCTTTGATTGTTTTATTAGGCAAGGGAAATTAAAAAATTGACTTAGCTCTCCTGCTCCATCTCATTCTGTCAGCCCAGTGAACATTTTCTCAGGAACATTCCAGGAACTGTGACTAAGTGAGATCAAGGGCTTGATCTGCATTTATGCCTTCCCTTTACCGTGTCCAGATCATTTGGTAACTGTTGTCCCAGACATGAGGCTCCTGCTCAGGCACAGACACATACAAATAGTTGTGCCCAAGTAGCGCTAGCTCCTGGGGCTAGGAGGTACCTCTGGAGGTGACAGAAGAATCCATCTTCCTGCAGAGTCACTGGATATTGCTTCAGATTCCTGCTGTGTGTGTATATTTCCACCACATGCTGACTTCTGTGCTCTAGGGGCCCTGAAGGATGAGCAAAGACTGAGGTCAAACTGGGGAAGCAGTTGGAGACTGTGATGCCCTGGAAAGTTTGAGACACATACGTTGCACCTTAGGGTACTGGCCCCAGACCCTGGAACCAGATAAGGCACAATGGGCTCCATTTTACAGAGTGCAGTAAATGAAACCATTTCAGGACAAGAGCTGAAAACCATACCATCCTATATCTCACTCAGCTATGCAGTTTTTCTTTTTAAAAATTTTTGTTTTCATTTATTTTTGAAATTGTGAGGTTATTTCCATGGTTCAAAACCCAAAAGGTGCAAAAAGGCATGCAGGGAAAAGCTTCTCCGCCCTGTCTATTCCCCCTAGGTCCGCCCACCTGAGGCAAGCACTATTACCAGTTCCTTCTATCCGTCCACTGATACTTTGTTTCATTTTTTATTACCTCCTCTCCAAATTTGGATTGGGATTTTTCCCCACCATTTCTAGTTTGTGCCTGCAAACACAGAAGTGCTTGCTCTTCACTTGTCATCAGAAGTCACAGAGCAAATCTTTCTTTTGCAAAGCACTGCTCTGCAAGGCTTGCTATTGCTTGGACTGCATTTTAAGCCATTCGATTCTATTCCGTAAGAACTAATGCTTTGTATCCTGCTCTAGGCCCTGTGAGGGACCCCAAGATGAGTATAGCCTTTGTCACTGCCCTGAGGGAACTTCTTTGTTAGTTGGGGACACAAGACTACCCATCCAAAAGAAATGGCTAGAGCAGACGGAGTGCACTGGGGATTCAGGAGACTGGTTTAAGGAAAGCCTTGAATGCCAGGAGAAGTTTGACCTCAATACCATTGGTCTTGAGTAACTTGGTGATTAAATGTATTTGGAGTCTGAGTAGATCTAGTCTCCAAGGCGAGCTGTGGTGCTTGATCAATTCTCTTAACCTTTCTGAGGCCCAGTCTCTTCCTCTGTAATGTAAGGATAATCATTTGCTTCCATGGGCTTGTTTCGAGGATTAGATGAGATGATGAACTTGCAGATCCTGGCATACAATGGGTGCTCAATAAGTGGGTTAATTGTAATTTTTTGCAGGAGAAACTACCCAAAAATTGGGTCCATAAGGACACTGTGTGTGTGTTTGTGTGTGTGTGTGTGTGTGTGTGTGTGTGTGTGTGTGTGTGTAGTGGAAAGAGGGGTCCTGACAGTTAGGTTCAGGAGCTCTTAGGAGTGACAGCAGGGAGGAGGGAGAGAGAGAGACAAGATGGGGGCATTACCTACATGTGGAAGCTGATGCTGAATCCATGTGGTTGAGCTTCCTAGTTTACTAGAGTAGGAAATGGAGCAGGAGATCTTTGACGGTCTATAAGCATGATCATAACATGGCAAAATTAATGTTTGACAGGACTCATATAGGAGTGCTGTGGAGGCTGGTGTGGAAAGGCTGGCAGGCTGGCAGGACTAGAGGCAGAGTCCAGTAAGGACTGTCATCAAGGTGACAGATTCTGAGATCTGGTGCTTTGTTGGATATAGAGAAAAAGGGTGAGTTAAATGTGAACATAGTAGGTCTTCCAGCCAGGGGAACTGGAGCTATGATACTGCCTTTAAGAGAATAAAGGAGGGGTGCTCAGTTTGGAGGGGAAAACAGGGTGGTATGAGGCATCTGTGCCCTTGGGACAGCAAGACACCTAAGTAAAGCAAAACATTCTACGGCAGTAGCTAGCTTGAGACTGATTCCTGTAAATGAAAGGAATGTGACCGGGAAAGTTGAATATCCTTTGGGGAATACTGAGATAGGGCAGATCACACTGGGCCAGTTCCCCAGTTTTCTGATCCTTCCATATTTTCAACAGAAGAAATCTGCCTAAAAGGAGAGAGGGAGAAGCAGAACATGGCTTTAGATGTTGACTTCAGATTAGGGACTGTCTGGATCGCCATGGTGACGAGGACGAGGAACGCGATGCCTTTGTCATCAATCATATCTTACAGTTGTGTTCCTTTGTACTGCCTGGTAACAAGGGTTCTGAGCAACCCTGTTTGCCTAATAGTCTGAACTGGGTGAGAGACAGACCTGGGGCTGCATCCTGACAGGCTGTGGGGGAAGATTTGGAAGGCCTCAGCTACACCATACTGCCTGGTAAGTGGTGGCCCTGGGGTCAGCACCATGATTCCACCATCCCAGGGTGAGATGCCCTTCGTGATACCAACTTTTTAGGTCCTCATTACTCTGGGTACATTCCTAACTCCCCTATCACGATGGCCTGAGTGGCACCTTCTCTTATGCTTGTTGCCTAAAAGATGACGTAGACAAAAGTGCTCAGAGGCTAATATAGAGGGCTCATTACAGGGACATGATGTAGAGATCAGAGAGGCCACATGCTGTCCGATTCCATTTGTATGAAATGTCCCGAATAAGCAAATCCATAGAGATGGAAAGCAGATTAGTGGTTGCCAGGGGCTGAGGGAGGAGGGAATGGACGGTGACTGCTAATGGGTACAGTGTTTCCTTTTGGAGAGATGAAATGTTCCAGAATTAGATAGTGGTGCTAGTTGAACAACTCTGTGAATATACTAAAAACCACTGAATCATACACTTTAAAGGAATGAACATTATATGTGAATTACATCTCAATAAAGCTGCTCTTTTAAAAAATGATCAGGTAGATTTCTGCATTCACGTCTCATATGAAGCCCGTAAATGTATACACACTGAGGGTAGCTGCATTATCACTGTCAAATTGCTCTTAAGAGTTGGTATTACTGGAGCCGGCCCTGTGGCCGAGTTGTTAAGTTCACACTCTGCTTTGGCAGCCCAGGGTTTTGCCTGTCCGGATCCTGGGCACGGACCTAGCACCACTCATCAAGCCATGCTGAGGAGGCGTCCCACATAGCACAACCAGAATATACAACTATGTGCTGGGGGGCTTTGGGGAGAAGAAGGAAAAATAAACTTTCTTTACAAAAAGAGTTGGTATTACTGTATTAATATTTAGCAATTGCTTTTATGTTTTCTAAATCCTCCTTTGCTAAAACTACGAAACCCTAGGGATTGCATGGGGGGAGCGAGGGGAGGGCTATTTTCTCTGATGATGAGGCTACAGGATGAAAAAAAAAGGCTTAAATGAAACCTAGCAAATGCCCAACAAACCGCATAAAAGTGATTAGTGCACACATTTCAGATAACCTAAGGCTTCATTGGCCTTGGCAGTACTGCGGAAGAATCTTGACATAAGGATGAACTGTGCTCACTTCATTTCCCCGGGATCGTAGGCATGAACATATTTTTCCTCAACATCTGGCCAACATTTGATTCACCTCCCCATTTTGACTGTGCTATCAAGGGTGTTTTCAATGCACAGCCCAGCACACATCCTCATCCACACTACAATGAATATTTTCCCTCAGAGATATATGAAATTCAGTTCAACAAATTTTTGAGTCCCATGCACAAGGCATCATAGAAGAACAAGATAGCTACTCGGGCTATCTTCCTCCCCTAGCTGCACAATCGCTCTCCAGAGCAGTGTTTACTGGGTGCCAAAATATTCCAGTGAAGGGGAAAGGCATGCTGAGCACATGCCAAAATCAGGCTTCACTCCTGTCCCAGGCTAGTTCTGCTGCTGGATCAGGCTGAGAGTCTTGAAATGCCTCTGTGCGACAGTTCAGAGTCATGCTTGTCCACTCTTATACTTGATTTTAATTTATCCCCAGGAGATGTGCCTGGCCAATCATTTTGACACTGCTGTCAACACCGGAGTCTGCCCCAAGAACCTAGAGAACCAATGCAGGGCTGGATTTGCAAAGCCTTTAGGTCCTAGGCATGGCTCTGCCACAAACTCAATGTGTGACTTTGGCTAAATCACACCCCTCCCTCTTTTCTGGTGTATTTCCTTTATAAAATGAGGGAGAGGAATGTGACTGATTACTATCTAAGGATCTTTCCAGCTTGGCCATCTCATGGTTTCTAGAACCATAGGTAGTGAGGTATGTCAACTCAGGGAGCATCCAGGAGGAGATTAATGCTGAGACCAGGATCGATATTCAGTGGGTTACTACCAGAGACCAAGGGAAAAGGGGCAGGAAACAGGCAGGTATGGCAGGTTCAGTTTCAAGTTTACATGGGCTGATTTCCACAGAGAAAGGAGCTGTTGATTTCAAGGGTATTTGTGTTTGCCCTGGATTAAGAATCAAGACAAAGGAAATGGAACTTGTTTTGGTGACTGGTTCCGAACTTTTCTTAAATTCCTAATGGCTAAAATAACCCCAAGGGGATTGACCTTAGAAGTTGTCTGTGTTTAGTATAGGCAAGAAGAAGACTCCTTTGCCCCTCAACAAATACCTCTTTTCCCAGCTTACTACTACAAAACAAAAACAAAAAGCCCACACGCAATCAACCAATCTCAATAATTATATTAACGTTAATGGGGGGAGGGTCTTACAGTGTGCCAAGCTCTGAGAACTTTGTTTCTATCCAACATCTCATTTAATCTTCCCAACAACAATATGAGGTAGGGACTATTACTGTGCCTGCCTTGAAGATGAAGAAATTATGGCACCTAGTCTGTGCTTAGCACTCTTCCAGAAACCATGGGGAAGTTTCTGGAATGGGACAGTCCCTAAAATCTGGAATGGTGATGTTAACAAAAGTTGTGTCAGTTGCCTAGCATAAAGTCACTGAAAGGATTTGCAAGAAGTGAAGGAAAGCATAGATTGTTTGCTAGTGGTAAGTTTTCATTTTCTAGCTTGAGGGCAAATTTTCAATTTTTATACTGTCCCAGAACAACGAGAACCATGACTCATCTCTGGCAATTTATGTGGGAGACTGACTGTGCCTTTAACAATTTCATTGTGCTTCCTACAATTACCATCTTTCACTCTCTGGAAAGCAGAGGGGTGGCATGTGACCTCCTGTCTCCATGCCTCCTCAGTGCCAGGCTTTGCCTCCAAAATAAAGAAATGGACATCTTCCCTGGGAAAAGAGGATATATATTTCCAAAATGGGAGGAAGAAGACAAATCAGCGCAGCACAGCCTCCCCCCTCTCCTGCCCCGGCCCAGGCCCCAAGCGAGTTCAAGAGCAGACTGTCCGTTCTTCAAACATGTCGTGTTCTTTCCATCTCTGTGCCTTTGAACAGGCTGTCCTCGAGGCCTCTCATTCTCTTCCCCCTCTCCACAGACAAATTCCAAATTCAGCCAAGATCCAGCTCAAATACTGTCACTGCACCTTGTGAACCCGTGCACTCCACTCCCTCACTTCCAGCAGATTGGATTTCTTTCCCTTTCCTCTCTGCACCAAAGAGAGGACGAGGGTATGGTCAGTGCATGAGTGGCAGACTTCTCAGCTAGGCCCATCTCTTCAACTATGTCCTCTCCCCACACGCACACAGACACACACAGCACACAGGCACACATCTTACAGAGTACAGTAGAGTATTGTGATTAAGTCGGTGAACTCAGGATCCAGAGAGCCCGACTTTTGAGTCCCAGCTTATCACTACTAAATGAATGACCTTGGGAAAGTAACTGACCCACTCTGTGACTCAGTCATCTCATCAGTACAATGGGAATGATAACAGTACTTCTCTCACAGGGTCATTTTAAGGATGAAATGATATATATATAAAATGCACAGCACACTGCTTGGCATATAGTAATCGCTCAGTCAGTGGTACTTAGTATTATTATTGCACAGGGCTTGGTACATAGAGAATGCCAAATACATATTTAGTGTGGATCTGAGGGGTCCACACAGTAAGGTATTGGGGCTTAAATTAGGGAGAGGTCAGGGACAGCTGGGCTATTCAAGGACGCCGTTTCCCCTGACCTCATTATTCTCTCTTACTGCACCCGGTTCTTTTCCTTCAGTACACATACCACAGTTTGTCATTATACATGTATTTGTCTACTTGTTTGGTGTCAGTCTTCCCGACAAACTAAGCTCCATGAGATCAGAGCCCACGTCAGTGTTCACCACCACGATGTCTCCTGTACCTGGAATAGTGCTGTGAAGATAGCAGGTGCTCAAGAAACAATTGTTGAATTAATGAATAAATGAAAGAAGAATTCAGGGGGGGAGATGTGGGATTTAGGTGGTCCCTGAGAATGGGTAAGAGTTGGGTAAGTAGGCAAAAAGGCTTCCATATGGAAGGGACTCCTGAGAACCCTGAGCATGTACGAGGCACTTAGGGGAATACAGCCCGTAGATCCATTTGGCTGGAAGAGCAAGAGGCTGTTTCCGTAGCTCAGCTTGTATAGGGAGTAGTGAGATTGAAGACTGGCCAGAGGAGGTGGAGAATGGCCTGGAATTCATTCATTCATTAAGGACTCATTCCGTTGGCTAAGGCTTTGTCCTCTGTCAACATGCAAATAATCCTAGGAAAAGTAAATATTATCAACCAAGTATGATTATGAATTCATTTACTCGCTCTTTGCCCTAGGGAAAGTTTGCCAGAGGGGAAGTTGATGATCCCAGGAGGCCACAGGAAAGAGAAAACAGTGCCCCTGAGGTGATCCAAAAACCTCTAAAGAGGGAGGTGAAGACATACCTTATCGCCTCCAGTGTTGCCTTAGTCCAGAACCTGAACCCCAAACTACTTATAGTTTGTTTCATCAAAAAAGTGACTCTTCTTCATCAAAGGTGCGGATGGGGAGTAGGAGTGGCCTGTGTGAAAAGGGCAGGTCTTTGATTACAGATTAAATCTCTTTACTTCTTACAGATCTGTTCAACTTTTCTGTTTCTTCTTGAGTCAATTTTGGTAATATGTGTGTTTCTGGGAATTTTTCCATTTCACCTAGATTATCTAATTTATTATCATACATTTTCCTGTGTCATTAAAAGTCCTATGTAGACATCACTTTTGATAGCAGCATAATATCCTATTGTAGGACTGTCCCATAATTTATTTAATCATTCTCCTAACAGGTTTCTTCAGGTTATTCACAGAGCTGAAACGAATATCTTCATACAAAAATCTCTATCTGTGTTACTATTTCCTTAAGATAAATTCCTAGGCATGGAATTTCTGGAACAAAAGGCTCAAACTTTTCTTAAGGCTCTTGATGCATCTTGCCAAATTGCCGTACAGAAAACGCAGATCAATTTGTCGTCCTCATCAGTATATGAAAGTGCTTTATAATGTTGGGGGGTTTATGATTTTGAAAATATCTTTGCTGATTTGATAGGTGAGAAATGCTATCTTACTCTTAGCTGTCATTTTAAAATTTCAAGTGAGGTCCAAGTTTGTTAATGTTTCATGACACATTTGTATTGCTTCATATGTGCTTCATCTGTTCAGTTCTTTGTCCATTTGTCTTTTGCTCTTTTAGTGTCTTTCTTATTTATTTACAGCATCTCTTTATCAATCGTCTTCAATATTTACTGCAAGAATTTTCAGGGAATTTTTGCCTTAATTTTGTTTATGCTGTTTCTTGATGTCCAGGAGGTTTGATTTTTCTGTGGGCAAACCAATCAATTTCTTCATGATCTCTTCTGTCCCATGTATGCCTAAAAAGCATTTCTCCATCCAGGAATCAGTTTAATAATCTCATTTTCTCCCTTTTAGAATTTTATCTTTTATATGTGCAGAATTTATTTCAGTGTATGATGTGATTATTTTTCGCAAATTGCAAATCATCCTAGCACTGTTTATTGAATAATCCTTCCCTTTCCCATTGATTTAGAATCTTTCCTTTACAAATTCATATACGTGTGTATACATATGTACATGCAC
Organism: Equus quagga; assembly: GCF_021613505.1. Lineage (NCBI taxonomy): Eukaryota > Metazoa > Chordata > Mammalia > Perissodactyla > Equidae > Equus > Equus quagga. Next base: position 28,379,747 of record NC_060276.1, on the reverse strand, counting down.
ACACATATATTTCTGGGTTTTTGGTTTTTCTAGGCTGTCTATTCTATTTCATTGATCTGTCTCTTCTTACACCACGATCACACTGCTTTAAATGCTGTGTTTTTATAATATATTTTGATAGCATTACTCCTCTGACAAACTTTTCATAGCTATTTATGCTAGTTTACTCTTCGAGATAAGTATTATAATCATTTTGTCAGGAAGACTGGCTCCTTCCCAGAGCCCATCTAAGTTACACGATTTTGGGGGCTGCCTATTTCACCTACTTGGATCATTAGACAGCATCCTCATAATGAACAATGCAAGAGCCCAAAGGAGCCAGGCTCCAATTGTGCCTGCAGCTTTCATAACTTCCTTAGCTCCTAGAGGGAGGGCTCCAAAGAGGGAGAATATTTTGGCCACACCTGTTTGAAGAGCTGAAATGAAAAGGAATAGTTCACCATGCCAACCACTTTCAAAGTCTGTCTTTCCCTCTCTCCAAAGTGGAATTACTTTCGCAAGTGACAAATATTATGTTTTATTTAATCTACTTTAATGCTATTATTGACATTATGGAATTACACTTACAAATGCTCTTGGGTTTGCCTCTCTCTGCGGAACATGAACTAGTTACTTAGCCTCTCTGAGCCTCCATTTCCTCATCTGTAAAATGGGAATAACGACCTCATTATGCGAAATGAGTGGTTCCAAATCAGTAAATGACAGCTATAGCATAATTATTGGAGGTAGTAGAGCATATAAGTCAAGACCACAGGCTCTGGGGCCAGATTTCTTGGGTTCAAATCTTATCTTCATCACTAATTAATTTTCTGATCTTGGACAAGTTACTTAACGTGAATATACTTTGGTTTCCTCTTCTGCAAAATGTGGGTAATGAAAATACCTGCTTTATTAATTGTAGGTAACGAGTTCGCTCTATTAAGCATTTAGAACAGTTTCTGGCACATATTAGGCACTCAATTCACCTTAGTTATTTCTGTTCGTGGCGCCCTTGATGGTGTTACTGACAGTCTTAAACCGATTTGGGCGCGTGCCACAATCAAGAATGTATTATCTCATAGCGCCATCTAGTGCTTATTTTGCGAAATTCCACATTTGTCTTTCAAGCATCAGTCATTTGGTTGGGAGAATATCTTAAAAAGATAAGAATATTTTTAGGAATACAAGATTTTTTGGGGAAATATCTTATCATGATTTCAATTTTTCTCTAAGTCTATCTGGGCTTTTAATTATAACAGTCAGGGTTCTTGATTGCAAACAACAGAAACTGACTCTGGCTGGATTAAGCAAATTATTGGGCATTTCACAGAATCAACAGGAAGGCAGATGAGCCAGGCTAGGGAAATGGGCAGGAAGCAAGGGAGGCTGGGCAGTGGGGACCCCAGTCAAGGTCATGCCATAGGACCAGTTGGTTAGTGTGTCACCACTGGCAACAGCTGCCTCCACCACGTCTAGGTACCGCCACAAAACACTGCTGCCTCTGGCCTCCGCTACTCCGACATTGGCTGCTGGAACCTCTGCTAGATGTAGTTTCTATGAATGAATTCAAAACTGCCACTTTTTGTATAAATCTCTTAAGATTCAAAGTCTTTGATGAGAGCCTGGATCCCCTATTGGTGCCCTACCTGCCTGGCAGTGTGAAGACTCAGTATGTGCTGCCCTTGGTTTCCATGGTGGGAGGTGAGGCCTTGCCTCCCAGATTCACAATGTGGAGTTATCTCAAAAAAGAAGAGGGTTTGAATATCCACCTTAGGGAGAGTTGCCAGACAAAATACAGGACACCCAGTTAAATTTGAATGTCAGAAAAAAAGAATGCTTTTTCCAGTATAAGGATGTAAATATTTCATGGAACATATTTATAGCAAAAACTTGAAAAGACAATCATGCCTAGTTTAGGTGAGGAAGGCACAGGAAGATGAGTACTCTATATGTTTCTGGTTGGCATATCCATTAGTATACCCAAGTATATTAGTCAAGGGTCTCCAGAGAAACAGAACCAATAGGAGATACATGTATATACATGGAGATTTATTATAGGGATTGGCTCATGTGATTATGGAGGCTGAGAAGGCCCACAATCTGCTGTCTGCAAGCTGGAGACCCAGTGTAATTCCAGTCCCAATCTAAAGGTCTCAGAACCAGGAGCACTGATGGTGTAAATCCCAGTTGAGTGACAGGAAAGACTGATGTCCCAGCTCAGGCAGGCGGGCAGCAAGTGGGAGAATCCTCTCTTCCTCTGCTTCTAGTTGTATTCAGGCCCTCAGCGGATTGGATGATGCCCATCCACACTGGGGAGGGCAATCCACTCTACTGAGTCCACCAATTCAAATGCTAATCTCATCCAGAAACACCCTCACAGTCACACCCAGAAATAGTGGGGGCACCCTATGCCCCAGTCGAGTTGACCCATAAAATCAACCGTTACACCAAGTGCAATAAAAATATTCACAACTTCTGACCCAATAATTCTATGTTTAGAAATCATCATAGCCTTTGATCCAGGAGTTGAATTTTAGGGAGTTTATCCTAAGGAAATGATCAGAAACAGGCAATAATTCGTATACATAGTGCTCATTGCAATTATTGTTCATAAAGAAAAATTGGAAATAATCCTAAATGTGCAAATAGAGGAATGGCCAAATAAATTGTGGTCAATACATATGGTAGTATCTTACGCAGTCATTAAAATTATGTCTATAAAGAATTTTAGTTACATGGAAAACTCTGACAAAGGAATGTTCAGAGATAAAAGCAGGGCAGATAATTGCATATACAACTCACTAGCTGTATAATCTTTCGCAACTTAACCTCTCTCTCAGGTTACTCAACTGTAAAATGTGGATAATGTAACAACAGAACTTAGAATAATGCCTTGCACATACAAAGTGTTATATATTAGCTGGTGTGTGCATGTGTATGTGTGCATTTGAGGAGAGAGAAAGAGAAACGGTGGTCAAGAGACAGTTGCAATAATGGCGGCAACCCAACTCAGTGTTCCTGTATCTCAGCCAAAGTTTCCTGGATGTTGGGAAGCAGTTTTTGGTGGCAGTGGTAGTGGTTCAGCTTCCCTGAATTGCAGCTATGGTGGTGTATTCTTGAAGTCAACAGTCCTAGTAGAGGCTTCCTGATTGTCCACTTTCCTGACTGGGACAGAGGTCGCAGCACCCCTGGGGGCCCTATTTAGTTTAGAATCCTGGCAGTCATTCCCACAGCCCTGTTCCTCCAGCTTTTCCAAAGATTTTGTAAGCATCGAATTTTCTGTGTTAAATCCCTTTTTCAAAATAACTAAACAGTTTCTCTTTCTTACCCATGAACACTGACTAATACAGGGATGAAATACAAAGTTCTGTTTGGGACATGCAAAGATCTTAATACTTATTCACGTCAGAATGTGCCTAATTGTATACAGGAGGCTGGAGTCTAGGAGTAAGACCAGGGTAAATAGTTTAAATATGTGAGTCATAAGTATATGAATAACATTTTAAGTCATAGGACTGGATGAAATCACCTAGGGAGAGGGCGAGAACAGATGCTGGCCCAGGACGTACCTGGGGCACTCCAACAGTGAAAAAGTCCAGCAAAAGAGGTGGAAATGGTAACAGAGGTTTAGAAGGAGTAGCCAGTAAGAAAGAAGAAAAACCATCAGGGTGATTATCCCAGAAGCCAAGTAAGGAGAACATCTCAAGGTGCAGCGATCAACCGTCAAATACTGTTGACAGACAAGGTGAGTCAAGTTCACAAAAATGTTCATGGGATTGGGAACACAGACAAGAATGGTTCTGAAGGAACCATGGGGGCAGAAGCCCAATGGAGTGGGTGGAGGAGACAATGGGAGGCAAGGATGTGGAAATAGTGTGTGCAAATAGACAACCCTTCTGAGAAGTTTGGATATGTAGAGAGCCAATAAATTGGGGCAGTTGCTAGAAGGAAGGTCTGGGATCAAGGGAGAGGGCTTTAAAAGAAAAGAAACACTGAGCATGTTTATCTGCATCATCTGTATCATCAAGCAGAGAGGAGGATATTAGCAGGCAGGAGGGGGGGGGGGATCAAGACCATGTGGGAGCCAAGGTCTTGAGAGTATATGAATCAAATGGAGGCTGAGTCCAAGGGGAAGGCCCTTGACAAGGATGCTCTGCACTGTACCAAGAAGGAAAACAGAAAATGTAGACACAGGTAGGGATTTGGGGTTTGATGGTGGGAGATGAGGGAATTTCCATCTTATTGCTTCTATTTTCTTAATGAAATAAAGTGCCAGGTCATCAGTTGAGAATGAGACTAGAGAGGGGGTATTGGAGATTTGAAAAGAGTGGAGACAGTGTAGTAGAGTGCTCCCAGAGAATGAGACTGGGAGAGAGAACGGACTGGGGCTGTGTAGTATAATTGCTGGACAGCATCATCCATTCGTGAATTATGGTCAAAAATTTTCCAGTGACCCCCTCCCCATCCCCTATCCTCAGGCAGCTGCTGATCTGCTTTCTGTCATTATAGATTGGATTGAATTTTCTGGAGATTTATATAAATGGAATCACATAATATGTATATCTTTTTGTCCCTAAGTATTTCATATTTTTGATGCTATCGTAAATGGTATCTTTTTCATTTCAATTTTCGATGGTTCATTGCTGCTATATAGAAATAAAATTGATACTTATATGTCAATCTTGCATCCTTCAACCTTGCTAAACTCACTCATTAGGCCTTGTGGCTTATTTGTAGAATCCACTGGATTTTCTATATAAGTGATCATGTGATCTGTGAATAAAAACAGTTTGACTTCTTTTTTGCCAAAAAAGATTTTTTCAAGTGAGACCAGCCAGTGGAGTGCTGTGCTGTCCGCTGCAATGTTCGGTAGATTACGTGTGGTTAGAGAATAGGGAAACAGTTGGGTTTAACCAAGGTTGGGCTTTTGGGAAGGTGTAGTGTGTGACCAAGAGAGAGGGTGGCCAAGCAGGGCAGAGGGAAAGCTGGTTGGAGATGAAGAACATCAAGGAAGTGGAAGGCCAGGGCGTGGGATGGGTCATCCATGTGGATGTTAAAGTTGCCAAGTATGATGAACCAGCATCAGCTTGAGGAGGACAACTGAGTCTGGAGGAAAAGTCTTCCTCAGTAGAATTTATACACCTCCTGCTCTGAGCTTCTGGGGAATGAAAGGGACTAGGGCATAGATCCCAGACACTCTGGGACTCTGCCTCCCTCCCCAGTATGTGCTCCTGCTCAGGGGGTCTAGTACTCTCTGAGGTTGGCCCGCCCTCCACTCCTCCCACCCTCAGAGGTCTCTGCTTTCAGACAATCCCAACTCTGAGCTTAGAGGTTACTTGATAACCTGGACGTTTTGGAAACAAAGGCTTCTTTACTGTCCTCCTGGGGCCAGCAAAGTTCAGATCTCCAGGTCACAAGCCCTGGCCACGCTTTGTGGCAAGATTGAGCAAGAGAAAGAAAAATAAGTTTTATTTGGTGATGAACCTACAGCAGAGAAAACAGGAGACGGTTAATTAGATTATCCTGCTACACAGGAAAAAAAATCAAAGAAAGAATAATTCCCACGTTTTAACCCTAGACATTTCCAGTTGGTGGGATAGTAGGATCACACCTATACACATGCAGAGGTATAGAGAGAGTGTGTGTGTGTGTCTGTGTGTGTGTGTGCGCCTGTGGACACAAACACAAGGAGATAGGGGAAATTTGTCTTTGACATCTTACCGCCTGCCACTTATTTGATGATTCCTCTCATTTTATTTAAGTTTCTTGTCCCAGGGCTACTCATGCCCCCCTATTTTCCCTAGGCTACAGAAGCTGCCCACTGTGTGCCCTATGAAGCAGAATTCTTTCCATTTCTGCCCCTACTCACCAGTTCTCTTTTAGATGACAATGGATATGAATGGGTTAATAAAATTGAAAACAACTTACTCTTGCTTTAGCAAACCACTGAGTTTCCTAGGCAACATAATGCCTGTATTTCTCCTGTTTCTTCCTGTTTCTAAAAGCCCCTACGGAGGGAATGGTGAAAATATTAACCTTGGCCAACACTCAAATCCCTGCTCTTCCCTTTCCTCTCGCCCTCTACTCCTCCAGCAGTTGACCTGTGCCTTCTACTTCATGGAAAACATTGAGGCTGTTAGGTGTGTATTCCCTCAAGCTTGAAGTCCCCACGTCTCTCTCCCTCTCCTCTTAAAGGACAAGATATTATCCCTCCACCTGCCCTTGGATCTCATCCTCTCCTATCTCACTTCCTGCCACAGGGTTGATTAATAGCCCCTCTTCCTGTATTTTCAAGCTCTAAGCATCTACTAGCTATGTCGCTGCAGCCTGAGTCTATTACAGCTTTCAGAAAAACAAATCAAACCAAGAAATCCAACTTCCTTCTGTCCTCCATCCCCCCTCCCTTTAGTCAAGCCTCCCAAGCTATTCTTTGAGAGACACATCTCCTCAACCCTCACATCCTGCTCACTCCCTAGGCCACTGGAACCAGGCTTCCACCCTTCTCATGCCACACCAAAAGGCCCCTGGCATAGGTAACCGGAACTTCCTGACGGCCTAGTCCAACTTACTGTTTGGTCTTCATCTGTCTTGATCCCTCTGCAGCACTCGACATTGTGAACTTCTCCCTTCTGGAAACTCTCTCTCCTCCCTTTGCTTCTGTCAAACCACTCTCTCCCAGTCACCTTTCTAAGCTGGGAGTTTTTATTCTCAATCTCCTTGGTGGGTTCCTCTTCCTCTACCTATCCTGACAATGTTCGTCTTCCCCCAAGATTCCATCTTGGCCCTTTTTTTCCCTCTACAACTGGCTAACAACCTATAGATACCAGGCAAGTAATATAAATGAGTAATGCGAGGATGATGGATGTGTGACAACGTAGTCTGTGCTGGAATTCACAAAGAAACATGCTCTCTCCTTTTTTTGGTGTGTGGGGGGAACAGTAACCCTCTTCGCTATCTTTTCATTTTCCACTTTCGATAGAGTCATGGGTACAAAAAACATTTGACTATCCTCTTTACTATCTACAAAATCAGAGTAAATACGATAAAAGACAAGTGATATTTGGTCTCAGCATTGGGGATACAGTCAGGAGAAGTGGCCTCTGAAGGCGGCAGCTACCCATCAGTTCTGGCCAGTTGTCGCCACGCAGGGATCTAACGCCAGATCCTCCCACTTTTTAAGAGAAGTCAGAAATACAGGTTTTATGTAAAAAGCTTTGGTTAAGTGTTTATATCTAATATTTTAAAAATTAACATAATGTGAAGGTCAAATAAACATGCATTCGAGCCAGCTCTAGTCATTAGAGCCAACAATTTTCAACCTTGGCTTAGTACATTGTGCAACTACCCTTGGCAAGACCTCTGCCCTATGTACTTCTTGGTGATATGATTCAACGTCAGTGATTTCAACTAGCACTCACGGGCTGCTATCTCCTGTCTTTCTCTCTCCAGTCCAGGCTTCTGTCCTGAGCCCCAAGGCCAAATATCTAACTGGACACGTTACTGGATATCTCCACCAGGATGCTCCTATGCCTGTGCTTTACAAACATGAAGGAGCATGTGACTCATGTGGGGGTCTTGTTAAAATGGAGATTCTGGGGCCGGCCCAGTGGCATAGTGGTTGAGTTTGTGCACTCCACTTCAGCGGCCCAGGGTTCACAGGTTCGGATCCTGGGCGCAGACCTAGCACCACTTGTCAAGCCATGCTGTAGTGGCGTCCTACATACAAAATAGGGGAAGATCGGGACAGACGTTAGCTCAGGGATGATCTTCCTCAAGCAAAAAGATGAAGATTGGCAACGGATGTTAGCTCAGGGCCAATCTTCCTCACCACAAGTAAATAAATTTTTAAAAATGGAGATTCTAATTCAGTAGGTCTGGGAGACCGCCCAAGATCATACATTTCTAACAAGCTTCCAGCTGATGCCAATGCTGCTGGTCCCTGACCTGTACTTTAAGACATAAGCCACATCTGAATACAAGGTCCTTTCTGCAAGTTTGCTCTTCCCCCTGTGTACCTCCTCTTGGTGGATGATATACCATCCACCCACTCACCCAAGCAAGGGTTTGGGGGCATAGATTGGATGTGGAGAGAATGGGAGATGTAGAGGAGGGATCTTAAGCCCTGTATCATCCAACTCCTTGCCGTATATCCTATTTGTACCTGCGTTTACGTCCACACTATCACAACCTTGATTTGAGGCCTCCTTTTCTCCCACGGTAAGGCTCCTCACTGGTGTCCCTGCCCCGATACCCACCCCTACAATGCACCCTCAGTGCTCCTATCAGCATGATGCTAAAAACAAATTGACCTCATGTAAAGCCTGGGTTCTGGATCCAGACCTCTGGGTTTAAATCCCCGCTTTGCCTTATACTAACTGTGTGACTTTGAGCAAGTAAGTTAAGCTCTCTGTGTATCAGTTTCCTCACCTATAGAAAGAGGATGATGACAGAACCTAACTCATGGTGAGAGATAAATGAGGCAGTGTATGTAAAATGTTTGCAACACTGAATAAACACACTCGTTAGCTGTGATGTTGGCCATGTCACGCCTAACTTCAAGGTGGTCGGATGTTGAGGGTAAGGAGGAAGTCGAAAGATAAAGCTGGACAGGTAGGCTGAGGCGAGATCAGGAAAGGTTAGTCTTAGGTTGGGTTCTGTGGGAAAGCAGAGTCTCTGATTGGAGGTTAGTATATAGGAAGTTTATCGGGGAGTGCTCTTGGGTTCTACACCTGAAGGGTGAGGCGAGGAAGCAGGATCTGGCAGCAGGAGAAGCTGAGCTGCGATGCAGTCACAGCACAGCCTCAGTCAATCCCACGGAGAGCTCTGAGGCTGGGATGGCCCCTCAGAGTCTGTCCCACAAACCGTCTGCCTCACGATGTTTCATGAAGAATACGTAAGTTATCTAACCACGGAAAATAAGTGACAATTATGTGACGTGATAGAGGGGCTAATTATTGCTACAATGGCAATTATATTACAGTATATAAATGTATCAAATTCACATGCTGGGGCCGGCCCAGTGGCCCCGCGGTTAAGTTCGCGTGCTCCGTTTGGCAGCCCAGGGTTCGCCGGTTTGGATCCTGGACACAGACCTAGCACCACTTGTCAAGCCACGCTGTGGTGGCATCCCAGATAGAGGAACCAGAAGGACTTACAACTAGGATATGCAACTATGTCCTGGGGCTTTGGGGAGAAAGGGAAAAGAAGAGGAAGATTGGCAACAGATGTTAGCTCAGGGCCAACCTTCCCCACCAAAAAAGAAAAAAAATCACATGTTGTACACCTTAAATTTACACAAAGTTATATGCTAAATATATTTCAATTAAAAAAAAAGAGTACGTATGTTGTTCCATACAAAGGGTTTGGAACAGTTCCTGGAACATAAGTGCTCAAGCAATGTTGTTGTTAGTGCCATCGATTTGATTCCAACTGCCAGCGACCCTGTGTACAAGAGAGCAGAACCCTGCCTGGTCTTTCTGTGCCATCCTCTCACCTTCCGGCACTAGAGCAGACGATGTTCCGCTGCTAATCATGGGTTTTCATGGCCGATTTTTTTGGAAGTGGGTAGCCAGGTCCTTCTTCCTAGTCTGTCTTAGTCTGGAAGCTCTGCTGACATTTGTTCACCATGGGTGACTCTGCTGGTATTTAAAATACCAGTGTCATAACTTTCAGCATGACAGCAACACACAGCCACCACAGTATGACAACCGACAAACAGACGGGTGGTGTGGTTTCCTGGCCGTGGCGGTGAGTGCCAAACCTTAACCACTAGACCACTGGGGCTGGTTCAGACAATGTTAGCTATTACTAAAGATGCAGATGCTCAGGCTTTATCTTACACCTACTGGATCAGAATCTTTGGGGGCTGATCCTAGGAACAGACATTTTAATAAGTTCCCTCCCCCCACCCCAGATTATTCTGATCCTCACTAAAGTTTGAGAACCACTGGTTTCCCTAGAAAATTCATTGCTTCTTTGTCCACCTGGTGACCATTTTTAAGACTCAGCTCAAATGTCACCTCCTAGACCTGAATGAATGCATGAAACCTTCCTAGACCTCCCATTGCCTCTTTGCCTACATCCCCCTTACGGTGGGCAGACCACAATCACAGCATCTATAACCTTTTGGTCGTCTGTCTCCCCTTGATAAGCAGTGAGATCCTGCCTTGAGGGCCAAAGACTTTGCATCCCTAGTATCTCCCAGAGAGCCTAGCACAGAGTAGGAGCTCAGGAGAGGATGGTCAGGTGGACGTAGACAGGCAGGCCTCTTGCTCTGTAAAATCTCAGCACCAAGCGCTGCCTATTCTACTCTCTGAAATCGAAGATGTGGAACCCATATACTTCTATTACTTAAGACATAGTTGGCAGCTTTGGAGTTTTGTTTTTTATCCTCTAAAAGTTTGGATTTTGTATTGCTCTTCAAGATAATAAAAGTAATTTATGCTCACTACATAAAAAAGAAAGCAAAAATTACCCATAATCTCACAACCCAGAGATAAGTAACTCTTATGTGTACTTCAGATTTTTTCTGTGAATGCATATTTAACATAATGAGTTTCTATATTCAAATAAATTCAAGTCCATGAATATTTATTGAGCTCCTACTATATGCCAGCCACTATTCTAAGTACAGGGGATACAGCAGTGAAGGAAATAGACAAAATCTCTGTTCTCATGTAGCTTGTATTCAAGTTGGGGGAGATAACTAAAAAAGTGAGTAAATGATATTGTATGATAGAAAGCAGGAAATGTGATGGAGAAAAATAAAGCTGAGAAGGCTGATGGAGAGTGGGGAGGGCGTTTCAAGATTTGAAAGCAATGAAGGACTGATCCATGGAGATATCCGGGGAAGAGCATCCCAGCAAAAGGAACCACAAGTACAGAGGCCTTGAGCTGGAAACATGCCTGGTTGTTCAAGGGCCAGCAAGGAGGCCACGGTGGCTGATCAGAGCCACCAGGGAAGGAAGTGGGAATTGAGGTCCTAAGGTCCTAAAGATAAAGGTAGGGTGGAGCAGCGCAAGTCCTGTAGGGCCTTATGGGTTGCTAGAAGGACACTGGGCTTTTACTCCAGGTGAGGAGGGGAGCATCTTTGGATACCTAGATGGTTTCCAGTTGTTTGCTACCATATATCATGCTTTGTGATTCTTCTGTACAACTCTCTGTGCACGTCTCTGAGTAGTTCTCTAGGAAAAATTTCTAGAAGTTAAATTCTTTAGTCACAGGTTACAAATAATTTGAGAATCTTGCTGCATATTGCCAAATGGGCTTTCTAGAAAGTCTGTAGCTTCTTACAATAAAATTTATTTGAACAAACAAATATAATTTATTGGAATAAACAAATATTTATTGAGTGCCTACTATGTGGCAGACATGGTCTAGGGGCTTGAAATACATCGGTGAACAAAACAAATCTTTTATTCTAGCAATTTCACTCTTGCCAGCATTGTGGCAGAGTGCTTGCCTTGCTGTGTGCTTGCCAACACCAAGTGTTTCCATTCTTAAAAAGCTTCAAGAAACAAAAGGGAAAAGAGAACTCTCCAGTAATTTGAATGATGAAAAATGGTACATTGTTATTATGCTCCTTTGGATTTATTTGATTACTAGCAACGTCGAATTACTTCCCACACATTGTCTAGCTAATCAGTCAATTGTCCTATTTTTCTTTAAAAGCTCTTTAAAACCTTTGGAAATAATTTAAAGGAGTCAGGAAGTTTGGAAACATTAAAAGACTTAATATATATCTTGGGAAATACAGTAAGTAGTCCTCAGGTCACGTACGTGGGCTTTAGCAATTGATTTCAAGCCAAACAGCATATATAATGCCACTCTCACGTTCTGGAGAGGGCTTTTTAGTCAAGAGCACCTTGCTTATTTCCAGAGAACTAGAGAATTGTCTTTCTGGACAAGACCTTTCCACTGAGCACTGTGACATGAGCCAGAATGGTGGGAGGTTTTTCTTCAATAACCTCAACATCCCAGTGTTACCTAAGAGCCCACTTTATTTAACGTCAAATCTGCTTTGAAAGCATTTATATTTTCAAGCTGTATCACTTCTTGAAGTTTTAAATTGCACACATTTTCTACCCTCTGTGTGAAGCAGGACTTCCTTTAATCCATTACCCTCCAAGGGGCTACAGAGATGGCGCAGGAAGGACACTGGACTGTAATAAATGAAAAATTATAAATCCCCCCAGCCCTCCATAAAAACATTTCCCGCACTTTCAAAAATTGAGATAAAAGTGACATATAGTATTGTGTAAGTTTAAAGCGAAGAACACATTTGTTTGATACATTTATACCGCATTATGATAGCCATTGTGGCGTTAGCTAGCACCTCCGCTGCATCACACGATTATCATTTCTTCTAGTGGTGGGAACAATCAAGACTTGGTCTCTTAGTAAGGTTAATGTTTAATATATAGTTTTATTGTCTATCATCGCTGTACCTGCGTTAGCTCTCCAGGGCTTATTTATTTACCAGTTGCAAGTATGTAGCCTTAAATAACATCTCTCTCATTTCCCCACTCCTCAGCCCCTGGTAACCACCACTCCACTCTCTGGTTTCTCCAGTTCAGGGTTTTTTTAGATTCCACATATAAGAAATATCATACAGTATTTGTCTTTCTCTTTCTGACATTTACCTTGCTTTTAATAGTGGTTACCTTTGAGGAGAGAGAATCAGTGGCGAGGAAAGGGCATTTAATTTATCTTTTGTATCTTTCCATAGTTTGAATTTTATAACCTTAAACAAATATGACTATAAAAAAAGTTGCAGCCGGCTGGCCGGTGGCGTAGTAGTCAAGTTGCGCACTCCACTTTGGCAACCCCGGGGTTCGCAGGTTCGGATCCTGGTGTGCACCTAGCCTCGTTCATCAAGCCACCCTGTGGCAGTATCCCACATGAAGTGGAGGAAAACTGGCACAGATGTTAGCTCAGGGACAATCTTCCTCAAGCAAAAAGAGGAAGATTGGCAATAGATGTTGGCTCAGGGCCAATCTTCCTCACCCCCTCCCAAAGAAAAAATTTCCAACAGGGTTTATCTGGGTGGGAGGTAATAGCTTGTTATTATTTTTTACTTTGTATCTCTCTTTATTAGAAAAAAATTGATGAAGCACTTATTATTTTAAAATTTCCCCAGTTTTGTAAAACAAAATCTATGTGTGCATGTGTGTTTCATACGTCCTCAAGAATATCAAGCGAACTGCTAATGTGTGGACTCAATCTAAAGATTGCTTGGGGGCTGGGAGATCGAGAAATGAGTTTCATTTTTTTACTTTATATATTTACATACTGTTTAAATTCATTATAGCGAACATGTATTACCATACTACCTTTTTTCAGAAAAGAAATAATAAACCATTTTTGTCCCTGAGGCTAAAAGTGAGATGTGCTCATTGTGGAAAATGTAGGAACATATAAAGAAAAAACCAACAGTCGCACAGTTAACATTTTAGCATGCTTCCTTTGTGCATTTTTTTACATAGTTGAGTTCATATGGTATACAGTTCTGTATTCTGTTTTTCTCTCTTAAGATGAAAACATAGGCATTTTCCCCCGTCATGATAACATTTGGATAGCTGCAGCATACACCATTTTATGGTTTTGTCACAATTCAACTGGATTAATTAGCTATTTCTGCAAGTTGAACATTTAGGTTGTTCCCAGTTTTTCCACATTACATATGATTCTCTGATGAGCAACTTAGTAATGAAATCTTTGCATTTCTAAGTGTTTCCTTGGGATGGATTCCTAGAGGTGGAATTACTGGACCAAAGAGTGGATGTCTAGCAGTGAGATTGATGGATAGAAAATATTCTTATGGATCACAAAAGGTTATACCAAGTTTTCCTCCCGTCAACAGTGTACAAGAGTCTCACCACTCTCTTGCCAGCATTGTATATCATCCTTCTTTTTTCTTTTTTTAGCTTACTTCTTTTCTTTTTTTTTTTTTTGAGGAAGATTAGCCCTGAGCGAACATCTGTTGCCAGTCTTCCTCTTTTTGTTTTTTCTCCCCAAAGTCCCAGTACATAGTTGTATATCCTAGTTGTGGGTCATTCTAGTTCTTCTACGTGGGATGCTGCCTCAGCACGGCTTGATAAGCAGGGCATAGGTCCACACCCAGGATCCGAATCCACAAACCCCAGTCCACCAAAGCCAAACATGGGAACTGAACCACTCGGCCATGGGCCGGCCCCATCATTTTTTCCCCTTTTATCTTTCCTATAGGAAAGTGGTAGGTGCCAGTGGTATCTCCGTTTTTCATTGCTAGCGAGACTGAACATTTTTCCTATGCTTATTCACCATTGGTATTCTCTTTTCTGTGAACTACCTATTTCTATTTTTGCCCATTTATTGACTAGAATTGTACAGATTTTCTTATCTGCCAAAATGAGCTCTTAAAAGATATTAACCTTTTGCCATATTAGCTGCAAATGAAAATATTTTCCCAAGTTTTTGGTTTTTAAAACTGTCTTGGCCATACATAGTGTTTGTTTGGGTTTTTTTTTTTTAAAGATAATTAGATTCGAACTACAGTGGAGTGCCCTCAGTTTGAGCCTTTTCCCCTTGATTAAATCAAAGAGGTTTGACAAAAGATCTGGAAGGGCCATATCAGTGAATCCTAAATTTAGATCTGTGAAAAACAAATGTGTGGGCCCGATTTAAAGATTGTTCAACTCATGTGCACTTTTAAATGATTTAAGAAGATGGGGTTGGGGGCAGGGATGGAAGCAGTTTATGCCAGAAATATTTAGAATTCTGAAGAAAGAAGCCAATTCTCTGGAGTCTCCTGCATGTTGGGAGGGGGAGTAAATTATGCACAAGGGAACAGAACTCTTGATGGAAAAGTACTGCTCTGCGCTGCAGATGTGTGCATGGCTTGGTTTTAATTATTTTTTCCCCTTCTCTCTATCCGTTCTTCCGCTCCCCTCTCCTGCCACAATAAAGGGGGCGGCCAGATTAGGACTCTAAAGGGTATAGACAGCTCTTCCTCGGTTAGGCCTGCTCCTGTGCAGCGGGTCAGCACATCAAAGGCCGGATGAAATATCCAGGAAAGAGAGGGAGCAAATCTAGGATCCTTCCAAACTCCTGCCTTCGTCTGGGATCCGGCAAAGGGTTACTGTGACTGCCAATGGTAGTTCGACACACTTGAAATAGAAGAACGCTGCCAAACAAAGAAACTTTGGTCATTATTCTGAGGCAAAAATGAAGCACAACAACAGAACGTTGCTTGCTGATGCCTTGGGACTGAGCAAATCAGTGATTGCAAGGGTTTAGTTTTCCGAGAACGAGCCCAAAGTAAATTGGGCGATCCGATCCGTTTTCCCCATATATGGCGAGAGTTGTCAGACGGAGGCCTGTGCATTGATTTTAGCTATCCCGGGAGTGTGGGCCCCACAGTATCTGGGGGAGGATTACAGAAGTGTCAAAGAGAGCGAATGGGTGTTCTCAAGGTGAAAATGGGTAGTCTGGGTCTCAAGGTGGAATATGGAGCTCGAGGAGTGAGTTTCCTGTCTCCCAAGAGAGCCTCCTGGTCCCTAGGAATGGCCATGGAAAGACGAGGCTTCGGGATGGAGGGCGGGGAGAAGTCTGAAATGAGAGAAATTGAGTTGGCGTTTGGCGGAGGGGGCCTCAGACAGAGCCGGGCAGAGTCAAGGTTCTCCGCGGGTCTGTGCGAGGGGAGCAAGCAGGGATGAGGAGGAGGGCTGCGTGCCGCGTCGCCGTTAGCCGGAGGATGGTGTGAGCATGGCCTGAGGCTGGGGCCCAGGCCTCGCAGGAAGAGTTGAGGGGTGGACTCGGCTCTGTCGGCGGCGGGGGAGGAAGGATAGGGCGGGGTGGGGAGGGGAGCCACGACCCCGAGGCAAGGTGGGGGCCCGAGCTGGGCGAGGCGGGATTGAGCAGGGCCAGGCGCCTCGGCGGCTTCGGAGAAGGCGGGGCTGGTAGGCCCCGCCCACTTAGGGCCCGCCTGGCCCCGCCTCCGCCCCTGGCTAGTCCTCGTCCGCCCAGCCCCGCGCGCCAGTAGCTCGCTGAGAGGGAGGAGAAAGCAGTGAGTTCCGGAGCCCTCCCTAGCGCGACCCAGCCCTTCGCTTCAGAGATCATGGCTGCCGAGGATGTGGCGGCGACAGGCGCCGACCCGAGCGAGCTGGAGGGCGGCGGGTTGCTACACGAGATTTTCACGTCGCCGCTCAACCTGCTGCTGCTCGGCCTCTGCATCTTTCTGCTCTACAAGATAGTGCGCGGGGACCAGCCGGCGGCCAGCGGCGACAGCGACGACGACGAGCCGCCCCCACTGCCCCGCCTTAAGCGGCGCGACTTCACCCCTGCGGAGCTGCGGCGCTTCGACGGCGTCCAGGACCCGCGCATACTCATGGCCATCAACGGCAAAGTGTTCGACGTGACTAAAGGCCGCAAGTTCTACGGGCCCGGTACGGGGGCCGGCCGGCGGGGCGCGGAGACAAAAGAAGGGGCCCCCGCGCGGCGCTGGATCTGGGAGAGGCGAGGGGGATCGGGGCGCCCCCGAGGGGAGGAATGGCGGCGAGCCAGGGAGGGCGGGCAGGCGGTCGTGGCAGGGCGGCTCCCCCGGTGGGCAGGGGGCAAAAGGCGCTCTCGAGGGGCTGCGGGGGGGGGGGGAAGGCCGCCAGCGCCAGGATCGGGGCGGTGGGAGAAGGCTGAAGCGCTTAAGCCGCGGGTGGGTGGGTGAGATCGCGAGGCTGGAAGGGGGGGCACAGCAGAGCACAGTATTACGGGAGTTTCGAAGGTATCCAGTTTGGGGGTTTGTGGAAGGAGGAGGGGGTGGTATCGGGCTGAAGAAAGGAAATGAAGGTGTCTCGAGGGAGGGCGGAAAGAGGGAGGCCCAGCCTTGGAGAAGACGAGAAGGCCGATGACGCCAGGAGTAGCCATGGTGGAATGAGAGGGTGCGGGGGAAAGCAAGCCGAGATGGGATTAGCAGCAGGTAGAAGCTCTGAGCGTGGTGGTGAGTGAGGTGTGTGTTCGATGTATGAGGTTTGTCAGGCGTCTGTGTGTGCGCGCGCGCGCGCGCGCTTGGAATGTGGCATGTGTCAGGTATGTGTGTGGCATGTGTTTGGTATGTGTGTGCGCGTGCTGTGTGTGGCAGACGGGGCAAAGCTGGAAGGTGAACGAGGGAGGTTCCATGGGGGGAAGGGAGCTGGTTGGGGGAGCAATGAAGGCTGAATGCAGCGGACCAAGGGAATGTGGCAAGACGAGAAGGTAGTACGGTATTTTAGTCTAGCTGGAGAGAAAGGACTAGAAGCCAAAAAAAAAAAAATTAAAAATGGAGGGAGGAATAAGTGGGAGGATCCTGAGAAACAAAAGGGGTAGGGCTATGGAGGCTGCTGGGTGTGGGGATTTCAGGAAAAGCCAACCAGAGGGGAAATGAGGGGTGGATGACTGCCGAGCTGTTGGAGGGGGCAGGCTTGAAGTGGCCTGAGAGATGAGGCTTTTCCCAGCCCGGTTGCGGATCAGAATCACCTGATGCGCTTAAGGAAAGATACAGATTCCCGGCCTAATCGCCATACCCACCGAGGAGTCTCCGTGGGGGAGGTCCAGGAATCTGCATTTTAAGACTCAGCCAGGCGAATTTGAGAAGCAGCCAGGTTTTGAAAGTCCTGCTTTCTCGAATATTTGCAGAGGAGGAGGAAGAGGTTTTAGCTCCTCTAATATGGACTCCTCTCAAAACAGGGAGCTCAGCGAGTATGTCCACAGATGGTGCTTTCCTCCCCACAGGCCTGGAGAGAGGGAAGCATATAGAAGGCAGCAAGTCTGTCGTTCCCACTCCTGCTTTCAAATTCAGACATGTTAAAGTTCTTAAGGAACTCTCCCACTTAGCAGTTTTTCCTACTTTCTGTAGGCATGTAACTATCAAAATAATTTGAAAGCCACACCTATATTGTCACTTATAATGGCACACCTAGAGGCATTATCAAGAAACATAATCATGTAAATACCTGCTATCACTGAGCTGCACCATAAAGTAGTCACGACATGTGCACAGGCCGTCCTCATAGGATTGTAGTTTGCAGAGTCATTGAGAGGAACTTAGGCCTTTGCACAGAGCACAAAGCTAGGGGTCAGGCAACCTGGATTCTAGGCCTGGTTGGATCACTGACCTGCCCTGTGACCTGGTGCAAAGCATTGTTCTCTCTGGGCCTTAATTGTCCCTCTGAAAAATGATAAGGGTGGCCCCTTGTGAGATCTCCGTCTCTACCCTGCACTGTCATCCAGTGAGCCCATGAATATGTGACATGTGGAAATGATACTTCGTGTTATAAAGGATTCCTAAAAAGTATTCCTTTGAGTGCCTGTTATTCTCTGCATGGCGCTTTTTTAGGTGCTGGGAATACATCAGTCAACAGACAGACACCAATCTCTGGTCATGGAGCTTACGTTCTAGTGAATATACATTCTGATGAAAAATATATATTCTCCGAAGATTTTTGATGCTCTCCTCAGACTGTTTAAGTGTTCTGTGACCATAATTTCTGAAATGGTGAAGTCCAAACCCGTATAAGTGGGGTTTCAAGTACTATTTTCAAGTACTAAATGCTACCATTTCCATTAACAGTGTACATTTGTGAAAACTGTGAAGGTTTTTTTTTACCTTCTTCAGTGGAAATGAGAGCATGTAATGATGACTGAAAACAACCATTTTTCTTTGGAATCTTATTTGCATTTAAAAATTGGTCATAAATTTTTACATAAATTTGTAAAAAAAAAAAAATTTCCTAGTGGATTGAAGTTTCACGTGACTAGCCCATACCGTACTAAAACTTGATCCATTCTCATACTTGGCCTAGTGGTTACCTACAAACTTTTTAATGACGGGGTTGCTACCCAATCTCCCTTTGGGGAAAGTCCACTGGCTTCTTTTCATTTACTTGTGCAATATTTAAACACATCTAAACATCTACTTTAAGTACCAACAAAATGACTCACCTTTTAGACAGAAGTTCAGTGTAAAATATATAATAGCATTGAAAAGTTTTTTAGAATTTGGGGGGAGGGTATCGATTCAGCCTTTTTTTCCATGAAAGTTTTAGTATTTTCAGTCTTCTTTTCAACCCCACCAAAAACAGTGACAGAGCTGATCTCTGTGCTCTCTCTTCTTTATTGACAGTGAAGATTATGTAACATATGGATAGATTTCTGAACCAATGATACTCTTATAAAATGATTTCTCCTGCCAAAGCCACATGTTAATATTTAATACACTCTCGCAACCAAAGATCTCTTATAATATACTTTCGACTCATTAAAACGCTTCAGAATACATTTATAAGGAAATGTTTTCATTTACTAAAGGCTTAATGTTTATTGTCTTAAAAAACCATACTTTTTAATGGTGTGGCTTAACTGCCTAGAACCGAGCCAGGCTCTGGGGTCAATGTCCTAAAGTTGAATTCTGATCCATGAACTCAGTATTATTCTGGATCATTCCCTACTACCTCCCCAGGAGATAATCATTTATGGCTTTTTGATTGGCTATTTTAAAATCACAGGAAGTGGTTGATAATGTTTAACATTTTGATTTAGTTTGAGTTATTTAAAGGTTTAATGACAACAGGTCTTTCAGTGTCCACTACATAACAATCAAAGTATCAGCATCACTTCTGGTTTCTGAATGGAATTTGATATTCCAAAAGGGGCCTTTCTTTGTGGTTGGGTAAAGAAGCCATTTTCTGTGTATGAACCACAGAGAAATTGACTGTCTAATAAAGAATCGGTGTCTGCTTTTGTTTTCTTTTTAAAGAGGGGCCGTACGGGGTCTTTGCCGGAAGAGATGCATCCAGGGGCCTTGCCACATTCTGCCTGGATAAGGAAGCACTGAAGGACGAGTATGATGACCTTTCTGACCTCACTCCTGCCCAGCAGGAGACCCTGAGTGACTGGGACTCTCAGTTCACTTGTGAGCGCTTTTTAAATTGTGCCTGGATCAAATTTCTACCAGTAACGGCACTCAAAGCCGTACAATAGTTATTACCAGCCTGAAAGCAGCCTGAAACTGGGGAGCATTTTGATAGGCTCCTGAATCTTGGACGGATCAAGTTCATGGCTTGAAGTAATCGCAGCAGTGCTGAGTCACTCGCTGTGATTGCATACCAATTTTTAGCTAGTTCTCTGGGGAAACCTGGGTTTCTGCTTTTTTAAATCTTTGAGAGGTTTGCACAGATTCCACACTAGGATTCGCCGCTTGGTGTGTAGGGGAAAGGAGAGCGGCCATCTTGGCTACAGAAAGGGATTTTCATGAGCCCTCACTTGGAGAGCTTGCCGTTTAAAAGCAGCCCACATTTCTGTTGAAGAATGGGAGGCTTGTATTCTACAAAACAGCTTCTCTTTGAATCTAATTGAGCCTAACTCTAGGCCTCGTCTACAAATGACGCTTATAATCTGCCCAGCAACGAGGGTGTCTGCATTTTTAAAAAGAAAGAAAAAAGCAGACACTTGTTTCCTGGCTTATGCTATGGGCTGAGGTCTTTGGGGGGAAGTAAGGATGGGAGTTAAGTTCAATTTTGAGAATTGAAGAATTGGCTCTTGTCAAACCTAAGTGTTTAATTATCACTTTAGCAACATTTCACTGCTAAGAATTTGAATAATAATCTTTCCCAGTTTTCAAGCAGTATATAAAGACCATGAGCATCTCTTTGAGGAAGAGTTTTCGTTTAAAATATAGTTTTCTATTTGTCGTTCTCTATAATCAGTTCCATATTAGTGGCTCTTTTGGCCAAATCCAACCATTTTCTTTGAAAATACTGCTGACTTCACAGAGAGTTCTGGGTTAATAATTAGCCAGATATGGCTCTACCTTTAGAGTTTGGATCCCAAGCAGACTAAGTAGAGCTTTCAAGTGTAGAGGCAAGTCTTTGTACATTGAAAACATAATTCAACTATCTAACATAGTCCTTTGTTTTGTTTTGTTTTGGTGAGGAAGATTGGCCCTGAGCTAACATCTCTTGCCAGTCTTCCTCTTTTTGCATGAGGAAGATTGTCCCTGAGCTAACATCTGTGCCAGTCTTCCTGTATTTTGTATGTGGGATGCTGCCACAGCATGGCTTGATGAACAGTGTGTAGGTCTGCGCCTGGGATCTGAACCCACGAACCCCCGGCTGCCAAAGTGGAGGGCACAAACTTAACCACTACACCACTGGGCTGGCCCCATAGTCCTTCATTTTTTGCATCCTAAGGATGCCTTTGTAACAATAGATTCTTCTATATGAAACCAACAAGTTGTGATTTATAACTTACAAAGCTCTATTTTCTAGGGCTTGCCTTCATCAATGGGGTAAAAAGTGTGATGTTTTTCCCCCTTAAACTAAGGCTAGCTCCAGATACTGTTGTGACACTTCCACTGCACTCAAAGCTGGTGTGAATTCCCCTTAAGGCAGGTTTCTCAGGCGTCCCCCAGCTTTTGTTTATGTTTCACAGTGCCAAGCACGCCAGGGACCTTTGTATTACATTCAAATAGGGAAGTTCCAATTGTTCCTGATGATTATTTCACACAGAAGCAGCTCTGGTTACCTGGTTTGACAGGTTGATTACTCCAATTCCTACCCATATTCTGAAAGAGGAGAGTTGGGCCTCTTGGCCTCTGCCGTTGAGATCATTAACTCTGCATTAGCTTGGCCGCAGTTATGCAGCCATTATGGTAGTGGTTTGCTGACTCCATCCCTTCTCAAGTCTTTTGCATCTGGTTTGCATTCTTAAATCTGTTTTCTCCAACATCTCCAGTGCTCTGCTTCCTCCTTTATCACTTCCTTTAACTACAGAGAGCTTTTTCCCTATGTTAGGGGAAAATTCTGTCTCCTGCTATCCTCTCCATCCACCAAACTTAACACTCCTTCCCTTCGCTGTCTAGCAATTGTCTAATAAGTAGGCATCCCTAACCCCTGCTTCATTTCCTCTCTATACCTCCTTACTCCCTACAACATGGTTTCTGTCCTCACAATTCGATTGAACTCTCTTTCTCAAAGATTTCCAGGGACTTACTTCCTGCAAATACTATCATCTCCAGTCCTTGTTGTAAGCCACCCTCCATAGTGGCTCCCTCTCCAGAGTCCCCATTTCGGTCCATGGAACCTCCAGTTTTCACTTCATTAACTCACGTTTCCAGTTTTCCTTTAAAGTATCTCATATCCTTCCCTTTCCATTCCCATAAACACCCGCCTACTCCTGGCTCTTGTTCCTTCACATGTGGATCTAACAGCTGGCCTCCTGGTCACCCTGCTCCGGGTCTCGCCTTACTATTACCTGCCCTATACACCACAATGAGACCGTTGTTGCCAAAGCACTATTTTACCATGTCATTCCTTTGTCATAATCTTCATTGCCCTTTGCCACCTATAGGATAAGTTCAAACTCCTCAGGCTGGCTTTCCACATCCTTCATATTCCCCCACGCTGCTTAGGCAACCTTACTCCTACTCCAACTCCTGCCAACGTGGTCTCCTTACTGCTCCCCAGATCCACTCATTCTCACCTGCATGCCTTTGTATGTGCTGTTTTCATTTTCTGGAAATCCCTCCCTCCCCAAATCCTTCTAGACATTTTCAAAAGCATATTCTTCCTCGACGAAGTGTTCTCCAACTCTTCTAACTTGGAATGAGCCTCTGCTCTTCTCAACACTTACACACAAACAACTCATTTTGACATTAGCTGGCACACTCGTTGTCAGACATTGCTACCCGTTTTATATTTCTGTCTTCTGACAACACTCTTAATTCCTCGTTGGCAAGGACTGTGGTACAAACCACCTTTGTATCCTTCAAGAAGCCCAACAAATACATTGCTGTGTAGATTGTAGGCCTCTAATAAATGCTTTAAAATGAAATGTAGTGATTTTCTAGAAAGCATGAGAATGACCATTTGTGTTTTCTTCTCTACCTCCAGTCAAGTACCATCATGTGGGCAAACTGCTGAAGGAGGGGGAGGAGCCCACCGTGTACTCAGATGAGGAAGAACCAAAAGACGAGAATGCTCGGAAAAATGATTAAAGCATTCAGTGGAAGCATATCTATTTTTGTATTTTTCAGAATCATTTGTAACATTCCAGTCTGTCTTTAAAACATGGTGATTTCAATATTTAGAAAAGTTTTGAACTTGCTGTAAATTTTTTTAATTAACATCACTAGTGACACTGATAAAATTAACTTCTGTCTTAGAATGCATGATATGTTTGTGTGTCACAAATCCAGAAAGTGAACTGCAGTGCTGTAATACGAATGTGATTACTGTTCTTCTTTTATCTGTAGTTAGTACGGGCTGAATTCAGACTTGTTTTTCCTGAGAGACAGGTAAGACTTGGGTGTTTCCCAAAAACAGGTAAAAATGTTAGATGTGCAAAGTCCTTCAAGTGCCAAGAACAAAGGATCAACTTTTAGTTACAATGTTCTCGAAAGACAGCAAGTCCCTTATTTCTCAATCGACTTAACTGCATGATTTCTGTTCTATCTACCTCTGAAGCAAATCTGCAGTGTTCCAAAGGTTTGGGGATTGATTACAGAGAGCTGGCCAGGAACAAAATGAGATCTCAAAGCTGGGCTCAGTTGGAAGAAATAATATATTTACTGTGTTTCTAGACTTCATCATGTCCTTTTCCTCCTTTGCACACTCAGACGCCCTCACTAACAGTAATCTAGAGTGAGGATTAAAACAGGACCTGAACATTCAAAAGAAAGCTTTGGAGAAAATCAGCTTGCTTGCCTAAAAACCTAAATATATGAAGATTGTAGGACTATCTTCCCAGTCCCCATGTTCGTGGTGGGGCAATGGTTATTTTACACAGTTCGACGGGAGAGAGGGGCGTGCAGGACGGGAACAGGTGTTTGCTCTCCTAAGAGCCTTCACACACAGCCCTGAAGAGTGAGGACACAGTACATAGCGCTAGCCAAGTGGTTTTGAAAGTAAAGTATATTCATAAGGAAAAATAATTCTCCTGTTGTTACAAAACTATAGCCACTGCAAGAGTAGTAGTCAAGTGTCTAGGTCTTTGATATTGGTCTTTTGGTTAACAGTAAACTTAGCTTAAGTAGACTCTACAGTTGTATGAATTTGTAAAAGTATTATATGAACAACTAGTGAGGTTTCAGATTCTTGTAACTGTAGCTGAATAGTCATTGTATTTTCTTGTGAACTGTGTTTAATGGTTTTACCTCAAATCAGAAAACAAAATGAAGTGCTTTGGTCAGTTAATAAAATGGTTTTACCCAGTATAGTGTGGTGGGTTGTTTTATTTTTATTTTAACCTTATTCTAAGGAACCAGATTAATCATTTTACATTAGCTTAATACTCTGAGCGATGTTGACTTTAATACTCTGACTTTTGAGGTATTTTCTGTATTCCAAAAGAAACAAGGGGCAAAACTTCATAGAGGCCTCACACCGCAAACCAAATACCAGCTTGTCCTGTTAAGAAATAGTGAATTGAATTGACTTTTTGTGACTTGTCAAATTCTGCCTCTTTAAGGCAGAACTTTCTAAACTCTCAGAGGCAGCCCTCCACCTTGAGGTCTATAGCAAGGTTACTGAGGGGTAACTTTACTGAAGGCGTTGTTAACCAAGTGCCAAGGCAAGGTTTTGTTGTTAGTGTTTCAGTAGATCATCTGGTCAGGAAAGTGTTCAGCAATCCTTATAGTAGCAAAGTGAATTCACCTCATGTCAAAAGAAGGATATCAGATTTGCATATGCAGTCAGTTGTATAAACACAGCCAACCTATTACTCTGAATATCAGTGTTTTGCCATTTTAATGTTAAAATTGGCAGGGTTTTCTCACAAGGGATGTACTCCCTGAATCAAAGACGGCTCACAGCTTTCCATGTTTGATGGTATCAAACCATATTGGCTGTTTTTGCCATTTGTAAATGTGCCCTTTTCTCCCACTAGGTTTGATTCAACAAATAATTTGAGTGGCCTATTGTGTGCCAAGCACCCTGGTATACTGTATGCTCTGGTGAAGGCAGGGGAGAGAGTTGGGCCACCTTTGCAGCCTGAAATCTCATTTAGATGTGAAGATTAGGCTACTTTTACAAAGTTAAACAGGTTTGTCTGATGCCAAGAGGAAAACATCCAGAGCCTGGTTAAAGTTTCAATCCCAAATGGCCTGATTCCTCTCCATTCAGAACTAAACCAACATTGTGTTGATTACTGTAAAGAGATATTACTATAAGGCAGGACTTTGATCTAAAAACAAATGCAGCTAACATGTTTGTAAGCGACATTATGTAAAAGGCGCCGTTCAAGAAGACCAGAGAGTGGTTGTTACAACCACCGTGCCCGTGGGGGAGATGTCAGG
Organism: Equus quagga; assembly: GCF_021613505.1. Taxonomy (NCBI): domain Eukaryota; kingdom Metazoa; phylum Chordata; class Mammalia; order Perissodactyla; family Equidae; genus Equus; species Equus quagga. The sequence continues at coordinate 28,354,468 of NC_060276.1, read as the reverse complement.
TGAACATCTGCTCCCCACCTGCTTTCATCCAGCGCACCCGCAGAGACACTTTGTTCTCAGTACCAGCATCTATGGGTCACAAGCAGCATTGGCTACTGTTTTCAGTACCTCTCCATATCTGTGGCTTCTCTGCATAATGTCATATTCACCTTACCTCAGAGGGCCAAACTTAAGCCAATCCTAGATCCAGAACAAGCATCCATACAACCCTTGCTGTTTCAGAAAGAGCTCTTTGAATCCAACAAGGACCCTTTCAGCTCTAAAGGGCCCAGATTGTCCTCTAAGGTCCAGTCTGCCTTTGTTAGATAATACTTAGAGGCAGTTTGTTGTACATTTCACGTGTGTGATGGGCAAGGACTGATAACTGAGGGCCCTGGCTTCTCTGACTAGACTCCCCAGCCCACACCCACACTTGGTTTTGGATACTGTATAACTTTACCACTTCCACTGAGTGCTGAAGGAATGAGATAAAATTCCAGGGAGTGCATTTTGCTACCTTTTAAGAGCACTGATAAAACCTTTGCTGAAGGGAGGACAGTCTTAAGTCCAAATGCCATGATTTCAATTTATCCAAATGAAAATAAAACTGGTTTCATGAGCTCTGACAGGGCCAATTCCTATAAACGAGCATCATAAAGGGAAAAGTTGCATAGAAACAGCATTGAAACTAGACATGTATATTTTTCTAGAAAACGTTATCATAGATGCGCAACATTCTAGCCAATACATGTGGCAAATGAACAAAGACTCTATTCACTATAACAATTTTATTTTTACTATATCTGAAAATTAAATATGTATTATTTCTCTAACAATGCAAATGAGAAAAAGGATCAGAAACAGTAGTGCAAAGCAGCATACTACAGGTAGAAACTCCCCTCCCCCCCGCCGCCGCAAAGTGGAATTATCAGCATTTATTTAAAAGTTAACATTTTTAAACAGTCTTGCAACAAATAAAAATACATTTATTTGGTTCTTATTTTCAAAATTACCAGGTTACATGGCTTTCTACCTGAGAAATTCAAACAAATTGAATTGTTTCGACATTGACAGATTTTCAGCTTGCTAAAAGCACTATCAGCACATACAAGGAAAAACATGAAAACATCTATTTAAAAAGACAAAGTCTAAAGTTCAGGCCTTTACTTAATAGGACATAGAAAAAGAGCTATGAGAAAATACTTTTGTACCACTTAAATAACAGCACAACAAAGAAAAACAACACTAATTCATAGAAAGTGACTACAATGTTTTCGGTTCTTTGCATTCCTTACTAAGCCATTCAATTGAAAAGTACAGGATGAATTGTTCTCTTCCTCATCGAAAGTCTACACAAAAAAAGAGGTTTACTCAAATGTAGAATGCATTACCACAAGTCATAAAAATCCAAGGTTGTACAGAAAGTAAACATAAAACCAGTATTTTTACTTTCTTCTAGGTCCCGGGGTGGTATTACATAAAAAAAAGATATTATATAGAAGTGACGTAGCACCAGTTTTATTATACAAAAAAAAATTGCACATGCTGTATTCTGCAATTTGTTTTTTATGTCTGGTTACTGAGCAGCAAATTGTTTTCATGCCTAAAATCTCCACAAAGAAAAATTATCAAATGACAGAAGAAATTGAGAGGTTTTTCTTTTTTTCAAAACAAGCATATCTGCTTTCCATTACAAACCCATAATGTTCTTTGCTTCAGTGGCATGAAACATGAAAAAAATAAGGAGGCAGGGTCTCATTGGAGGAGAATAATACCTAGTTACCAAAAGCTGTGTGACAAAATACAAGCTGTTAGTAGTTCAAAAGGCTACCCTGGACAACAGTGCTTTGAACGTTAATGGTCATTGCTAGTCCTCAGAGGAGAAAAGGCACTCGCCTTATGAGCGGTTTTTCAAATTTGACAGGCCAAATCTAGTTTTGATGGCAGAGTCACTGGCTTGAAAGCAGAATTGAATACAAGAGAGTCAACAAATTGTTCATTGCTTATTATCTTATTAATAATAAACATAAGCTGCTATGTGACATTCATTTCTGAACTTTTGTATGTACCAGCATACTTCTATTAAAGGTGATTAGAAGGATCAATGAAACCACTGTGGCGCTTACTTTAGATAGATTAGAAGATCAGATATCAGGCTGCTCAAGAGGCTGGTTATGGGTACACATCGTGCCTCGTCATGCTGGGCAACCACAGTGACTGGCATCCCACCTTGGCTCTACCCGCTGGCACTTTTCTACAGAATATCAAGTTAAGACTGTGTGAAATGAATCATGGCGTATGAAAATGTTGTCTTCCACAACTTCTGAGGATTAAAATCACCTTTTCTTGCTGTAGGCAGTCTAATCTCATTGAAGTCTTCAATTGCCAAGTCAGGTATAGCTTTGTTTGGAAAAAAAAAAAAGTCATCTACTGCCCCTGAGGTCCTAAATCCAATATAAGGCAGAATGAATCAGCCGAGCTTTCAACAGAACATGCACTGCATTAAGATGTAAGTCTTTACAAACCTATAAAATATCTCAATTTAAAAACATATTCAAGAAGTCCAAAACCAGTAGGTAAAAAGATAAGTTGCTTATGTTAAGAGTTTACAAATCCTGCACACATATAATCTGTTCCCAGATAGAAAACTATGGGCTTTGCCCTTGACTCTTCCTAACTCCATGGCATTATTGAGGATTGAGGAGGCACTTGTTACTGTTTTATCAAAGTCAGTTTGGGGATATTCAGTGGCTTTTTACAAAGTGATGTCACCCAACCCTGAGTGAAAGGATTACATAACCTGAAATGGAATACTGTCGTGTCCTCTCTTCCCAAGTGCCATTATTGGTGCCCCAGGAACTTTCAATATTTCCTTTTGCAAATCCCACTGGTCACATCACTTCAATCCTGTTGCTTTTCTAGGATGGAATGACATGGGGTTCTTCAAAAAGCAACTCTGCTAATGGTTCACTATCTGTTTAAGCCTCAAAGGACAATCTCAGCCCCTTTTAGATTCTTCCAAGACTTTGTTTCTCGAAGGACAACTCTTTGAGTACTATGACCATATTAATAAGATTAATTTCCTTCTGGTGGGTGCTCATGAAATCCTCTAATGTCATGAAGAAGTCTATTATATGTTCTGTTATCTCTCTTCTTTTATTTATAATTATTTCTAGGGAAAAGCCGGGAAAGTTTGTTGCTGCACATGGTGTTTCTGATCAAATCAAAGAACACGTGAAAAGATCCTTATTTGTTCACTGTTGTCCCCTTTGAAGATAAATGGTACTAAACAACATTATGACAGGTAAAGAGCCATAGAGGGCTATCTCAACTCCTCTTAATTTGCTCCTTTGCTGGCACCAAATGAAAGTTGCAATTGAACTGTAGAAACCTATAGAAACGTCTGTCCTTGGATGAAGAAGTTTTGCAAGCACATTGTTGTACGAAGCTTCAGAATCTGTATGTTTTGTATTTCCAAAGCTCGCTAAGACACCTGTAGTCATTTTTCTCTAGGCTTTATACTTTGGCAAGAGAAACAAGGTTTTGTATTTGACCTTGCTCAAGCTTTTAAATGTCACTCTCTTTCTCTGTAGTTATTAACTAATAGCTATATTTGGTTTTAAATTTTCTTCTTGCAAATTGCTTATTGTGAATAAGGGTGTTCCTGACCTCTCAAGAGACCATCAGAACATTTGAAAATATAAAGAACTAGTGTAGCTGTTTCTTAAATAACTTCCATAGTCAACATGCTCCTGACTGTAATGTCTAATATAATAAGTATCAGAATTCAGCATGAAATTTTGAGAACTCTCACGTCTTGTAAACCTTTTTGCAACCTGGTTATATCCTGACTTCCACCAAGTCTCTCTTCTTTTAGGAAAACTTCCAAAATAGAAAGTATTAGCATCTCTTGACGGCATTATTGGCACATAAGAGGGCCTATAGTTCACTTTCTGGTCAAATGCACTATCATTAAATCTCCTCCTCTTTCTTGTGATGTCATCTAATAAACCACTGGAACTGGATTGGCGGTAGTAGCCTTCATCAAATAAGTATTTGGGGGCTAGCATCGCCCTCTTTTTGTTGTTGCTCCTCCAGTCTCTAATGGAATTGTTCTCACCCTCAAGCCATGAATATCTCAGTTCATTCTTGGACCTTTGGCCTGGTTTTTGAAGCTTGTATTTAGAGTATTTTTCTTCTCCATCACGTTTCCGCTTTGAATACAAGGTTTGTTGACATGACCTATCTTCTTGATTGCAAATGATGGTTTCATTAGCATCAAGAGATCCTTTTTCTGGGGAGCTATCATATGTGGCCATAGACTTCTGTTTCTCCCCTTTGTTTACACTGGAGATTTCACTGAAGCATTCAGAATCACTACTAATATCCTCTAAGAAATCTGTCAACTCCAAATATAAGTCTGCTGACTTCTTGGGTGAAGAACCTCGGCTTTGACTTGTGGATTTGGAATCTTTGACCTGGTAAGCATGGGTCTTTTCCAACAGATGGCTTTTTCCATCGGTTGGGAGCAGCTGATCACCAGCTTCATTGGCTGTGTCCTTGCAACGATTTTTAAGTTCCTTAGTACATTCTTTGGCATAGTCTAATTTTCCTCTCTTTTGTGGTTTATGCTCAGTATCCTGAGTACAAATCTTTGTCCGGTAATCGTCTTCTCGAACCTGTTCTCTCCTTTGCAGGTTTTGCATTTGGCTCCAACTGGTTGAGTGATACTGAAGTTTTCTCAAATTGATTTGAAATCCATTTCCCTTAGCATAGACAGCCCTCTGCCACTGACATGTGCTTGTTATGTCACTTGGTTCTAAGCAGATACGGACATATTTTGGAGATTGATAATAGTTTAGTAGATAGTCAGTAAATTCATCTGTTTCATAGATTTTCAGTTTCCTGCCATGTTCTCTCTCAGATAATCTGGAAGAACAGGATTTATCAAAACTGTGGTGGTCTTCTTTCTCCAGAGACTGATCTCGTATCAATGTAATCTGCAAGGTATCCTCGTCAGAGACAAAACCATTATTGTATTCAAAGGTTAATAATTTTCTGGTTCTCGCTTTTCTAGCCGAACATCTTATTTTTCTTTCCCCAAGGTAGTAGGAAGATTTACGTAAGCGAGCCCTAGCTCTTTTCTTCATTTTTTGTTTTCGTTTACTGCCTGACTTGGCAACCTGATATTTTGGCATTTCCTCCTGATTTTGAAGATACCGAGCATTTGACCCTTCTTTCTTCAGAGTTTTCATTGTGTTCCCCAGCATGTGATTAGCTTCGGAACCTGCAATGTTTTCCTCCTGTGGATTAAACTGTGTGGATCCCTTCAAAGAAAAAGATTAAAAATCTCACATGAAAAACTAAACAGATTAAACATTTCAAAGAAAATTGGGCTTTGGGACATTGTTCTGAAGAGCTCTCTAATAACACCTAGAATAGATCCAAATTAGGAACAATATTGCACTGAGGAAACAGGAGGTGCAAAATTAAATGTCTCAGTCTAATACGAGCCCCTTTTACTAGGTCTGTGGCCATCCTTATGTTAGAAGCCACCACGGTTTACACACCTTCAAAGCACATGACCCTTTTTTCACTTGTTCACAAACTGATGGGTCTACTCACTGTTCCAGGTACTGTGCTAGAGGCTGGGGATGCGAAGAGGAATAAGAAATGATCTATAGCCCTCCCAGAAAATCCTAGAACAAGAAAAGACTTGTCCTAGTTTTTGGGTGGTAAAACGTGTCTCTAAAAGGGCCAACTGGCTTAAAAGAGAAACTGCATTTCTTTCATTCCAGCCTTTTCCTATGCATTGCAGGTGACAGTGTCTCTGAGCTGCCCTCCTCCTGCCCGCCTCAGTCAGAAACAAGACGGCAAGTGGACAATGTGGCCGTGACAATGGTTCTGTCTGCAATGCTCTCTACTCTGCACAACCGTAGGGCAGGTGAGAGGTGCTGCCCACAGGCCCCACGCTGCTGGAAGAGTTTGTACAGTGCTCCCACTGACGCGTGGCACAAATCAGGGCACAGTGCTTACGCATTAGCTGAGATTAGAACCTTCGGACTTCTGATCAGTATAAGCTATCAACGGGGCCAAGAGTTAGGTACCACGCCCATTTAAAGAGACAGATTCTTAAAAAAGGCGTCAACCTTGGCAGTCATTAAGGTAAACTAAAAAAGATCCAGCCAGCCTTATTACAGATGTAAATGTGAGATTTTTCTATGCTGATTTCATTAAGTTTGATTGTCTACACTAATGAGAAAAAGGCTGAGACTGCAAAAATTAACACCAATGCCATTCACTCTTTGTATTTAAAAACACTGAATATGGATTTTTAAATTAACACTTGGGAAGCCTTTCTGGCCTTTACTCTGGGACGTCTGCTGAGGCTGGTTATCTTTAGGAGGTCAGTAAGTGGGGGAAAAAACCCTTCCCAAACTGAAACTCTCCAAACAAAACAATTGCCCTGTGATGTGAGAAATTCCTTAGCAAATAGTTTCAGATGAGACTAACAGGAGCTTGCTGCTCAAAGGGCTCTGTTCAAGGCTCTCCCTCCTCGCCCCATCCTGCTGCAGGTGAATGATCAAGCAAAGGGAGTGGAAGACTACAAACCCAACACCCACGCCACACGTTTCTGACCCTGGCATGTTCTGCTCCATCTATTAGGAACTTAGAAAAGGAGGCAGACCAGCTACACTGCCCTGGGTAAACCCATCCTGAAGTCTAGAAACACAAAGCATTTGTGCAACACGGTAGGGGTGAGACACAACTCCTTTAGAGGATCTCGGTGCCCCTTTTGTGAATCCACAGTTGGGGTTATTGGAGACCAGCCCATTGAAAACAAACCCCAAGGAAGGCAGTGTGTCTTCCAGGGAGTCAACTTGAACCGGGCCACTGCTTAAATGTGAAAGTTGTGTCTCAGAAAGATCAGGACGTACCAAGGCTGAGGAACAATTGGGAAAGAGCCTTACTGCAATTTTCCTCAGGAGTACCCGCAGCAACCGAAGGGCCTCCGCTCGCCTCTGAGCCAGCAGATACTTCCTTGCCTCCCACTCCTCGGAAGAGTCAGGCTCCTGAGGCGCCTCAGCTTTGCCTCTGTCCTTCTGTTTCCTCTGCCGGCGTCTGTCCCTTTCCTTCAGGGCTCGCCTCCTGACCCTGGCCTTCTTCCTCTTTTCCTGGGCTTTCCTCTCCTCCTCTTTTCTTTTTCTGGACAATGATTAAGATTCAACCATTCAGAAGGTATTTATTAGGCATTTGCTCTCCTCCCTGCTCCTTCCCCCCTGCCAGGGGAGGACAGATCATTTGGTTTCCAGGAATCTCTCACTGCTGACCCCAGGGCCTGACAAGGACAGCTGATGATAAAAGACTCTGTGACACATCAGTCAAAGGGAAAAACACAGAATTGAGTGGGGCAATTAGAAGAAGGTACAGGAGACCTTATCCAGAGAGAGAGTATCAAAAAAAGGTGGCTACGGGGGCTGGCCCAGTCGCGCAGCAGTTAAGTTGGCACGTTCCGCTTCGGCGGCCCAGAGTTCGCCGTTTCGGATCCCGGGTGTGGACATGGCATTGCTTGGGAAGCCATGCTGTGGCAGGCGTCCCACATATAAAGTAGAGGAAGATGGGCACGGATGTTAGCTCAGGACCAGTCTTCCTCATCAAAAAGAGGAGGATTGGCAGCAGATGTTAGCTCAGGGCTAAACTTCCAAAAAAAAAAAAAAATGGTGGCTACAGAATTCAAAGGAGGGGCCTCTGGTCCCCACTTTCTCAAACCACAAGGAAGAACTACTGGATCCAGCTTTCACAGTGATGATTTCATTTCTCTGGTGCTCACAAGCTTCCATGACCTGGTTGCACATAGGCAAATAAAGGTAAATCAAGGCACTCAGAAAATCTTAAGGGTGAGAACTGGTCCTTGGTACACATTACTTAACACAGTACACTGTCATAAAAACATACTTGTTTAGAAAGAATATGGGCTTTATTTTTTTTTTTTTGAGGAAGAGTAGCCCTGAGCTAACATCTGCTGCCAATCCTCCTCTTTTTTTGCCGAGGAAGACTGGCTCTGAGCTAACATCCGTGCCCATCTTCCTCTATTTTATATGTGGGACTCCTGCCACAGCATGGCTTGATAAGCGGTGTGTAGGTCCACACCCGGGATCCGAACTGGCGAAACCCGGGGCCACCAAAGCTGAACATGCAAACTTAACCACTGCATCACTGGGCTGGCCCCTGGCCTTTTTGTTTTTAACTGCTGTTTTCTGAAAATTTAAACTGTTTAGCCTAACTAAAACAGTTAGGCCCTTTTGGAGATGTGGGGAAGGGGAAAGAAGGGAAAATTACCTGAGTGAGGACTTGGCCCAAAGCTGGAGGATTATCTAAACTGCAAGTTCAGTCTGGTAATTTGGGGGGAATAGTTCCCTTGACAATGCTCAACTTTCTGGCCAAGTTTCACAGATGTGACCTCAAGGAACTCCTATCACCCCACCAGCCAAAAAAGAGGGAGGCACGTGGGAGGGTACTCTTTATCTCCTTTTTTGAAGGGCTTTAATTTACATGAAAGACTGGGAGAATAAACATGCAAGGGGAGAGGCCAGGAGGTAAAACCGGTTTTCAGAGCCCCGTAGTTCTGGCCCATTTGTACCTTCTTGGCAAACCTTTGGCAATCCAATAGCCTTTTCTAGCTTCAAGCTCCTAAACCGGGAAACAATGATAAGTTCAAAGAAATAAGTATGGAGGCTCCTTAAATTCACAGAAAGAACTTAGGCTGACAAGATATATAGTTCCAACAAATCCACACCTTCTTGCCTATGGGTTAGTTTGATTATTGACCGTTTTATGGAAGAAAACCTCTTCTAGACCTACAAAGAATTTTTTAAAATTTTAAATTGGTAGGCTAGATAAAATTTGGTAAACTTCAGGTAAATTGGTTAAAGTTTTAAGTTGGTAGGCTAGGATTTTCGCTATAAAAGTTCCTGGTCCTTTTCTTTTTAATCATTTCTTCCCAGATATTTCACTCTGGCTAGTCCCATTGCTCCTCATTACTTGTTCTCCCTGACAAGTATGCCTCTCTTTAAGTCTCTTGTTTTCAACTGTCTTGTCATTTTCGCTTTTTAACAGCACAGTTGAAAGACGGTAGGCTTCCGTGGAGTGCTCCAGTCTGTACCAATTCGTCCCCTCTCCCCCACCTCAATGTCATCTATCAAATCTAGCCGCTCACCCAAACGGATACATCCATAAGTCAAAAGTAAAAAACCCGCTTCATTAAAGTTGGTCTCCTCACCTTTCAGCCTCTTCCTCTTCTCTCTTCTTTTCTTTTTTCCTTTCTTCCTCTAGCTCTTGTAATTTTAGCCTTTCTTGATTTCTCCTTCTTATAGCTCCTTCACTGAAGTGTTTGGTTGTGTCAAACATAACCTGCCCCCAAACAATTCAAAGTTTCATTAGAAAAGTTTTCCAGCTGGCTGGGTGTGTCCCAGGCCAGAGAGAGAAAATGAATACATACAGGGCAATTCAAAACCAAATGAATTAAAAATGTCCTCTCTGCGTCCCATACTGTCCACTGCTTCTCAGTCACCTGCCAGACAGTCCTTGTGGGCTCCAGAATTTTCTTTGGCAGAACCCTTGGGAAGTTCACTTTACAGTCATAGGTGACACCACAGTGCCATTATGGACACAGGCTCTCAGAGATGTGAGTATATTACCTCTGGTTTGTCATAAAGATCAACTGAGTTAATGTATTTTTTTTAATCACCAGAGGCAGAAATAGTCAAAAAATATGGTGCTTGGGGGGGAAGACGCAGGAAAACTGACCTAATGAGATACAAGATCTGACTATAGCGATTATTAAACTACTTTGCAAGTCTCAAAATAAAATGAAAGTCTGATCGAGGCACTACAAACAGATTTGCTTAAAAAATAAAAGGAAGCAGAAGTAGCTATTCAAATATGCACGAGAATGATAAACACCAAATTCACGATCATGGTTACCTTTAAGCGGAGGGAGGGAAAGGTGATGGAGGATGGGTACACAGAGGGAGGTGGTTTCCCTTCTCACTGGTAACATTTTATTTTTTAAGCTGGGCAATGGTATATGGGTGGTCGTTATGGTATTTGCTATATATTTTGTCTGAGTGAATAGCTCATAATTTTAAAATGTACATTTTAACATAAGTAGCTTCACACATACACACACACACACATACACAGGAAGCTACTTGAGTTGAAAGTCCAAATTCATGCTAAAGACTGATTTAGAGAAAAAGCAGGGTTTAGCCACATCTTTTCCTCTGCTGGATTAAGACTTCAAGAAGGAGGTGATCAAACATTCAGACATCAATGAGGAGACATGATTGGATAGACAGGCTGATTTTGAAAGGAAAGGATCCAAGTTTGTTGAGATTACATTTTAGCAATTTACCTGACGGACATCCTGAAACTACAAGTTGTGACCCCAAGAGTAACAAGCGAGTAAACTGCTATCCTTATGGTTTCAAACTGTATACATTCCTCTCTCTCTCAGCAACTTGTCAAATAGAATAGGCATACGAGATAGTTCCATAAGGGCCATGAAGAATCCTTTAACGCCCTCAAGAAGCTAGGGCAGAGCCCCAGATTCTAACCACCATCACTTTTAAAACCGCAGCTGGCAGCACGCCTGGTAGTAGAAGAATGTTCAAATCAGGATTGTTTTTCTTCCTAAATATCCATTTATTAATGACAACACAATCTTTACATTAGCTATCGATCAGAGCTCAGTAGAGTGCAAGGAAATTTATTTTAGATGCTTTCTTCTGGCTTTTACTTAGGACCACCTGAAACGTGGGAAATAAAAGAAACTCTGGCTACTTCTTACCTTAATGTTACATGCCAGAGCCTTCCCATCATCTCCTTTAAGCATCAGCTTCATTCCTCGAAGGGACTCCATGGCTTTTATGAAGTCAGTGGACTCTTGGTACTGGATAAAGGCCTCGAATGTCTGCAAGCCGAAGCTAAATCCCCCAAAGCTCCCACCAGTCATCACTTCTCTGTAGGGGTCAAGCATAGGGATATCCACATTCTTGATCTTCCCAAAACTTTCAAAGACTACCCGAAGGATCTCTTCACACGGCTTCTCTCCGCTGGAACCTTTAGGTGCAAACCACTTGCAGGGCAGGCCTTCGAAATATATGGAATCTGGGCTCTTTTCATGGTCCTGATCCTCAGCCCCGTCACTCGATGGGGCCTCCTTTTCCTTGGGGAAGTGTTCCCACTCTCCCTGGGCATCTGTAGCCACTACTTTTAAGTCTGTTTTCAAACCGTTTAGCTTGATGATCTTCCCATGTAACTTTGCCTTCAGGATCTGAACCAAACTTCGTGTTTCAGCCTCACCCTCGAATAGGATGAAGTCCTTTGTGCTCTTGGAGAGCCGAACTGTGGTGAACTGGTCAGGGCAAATCAGGCTCTTCAGCTGGTCAAGAACTTCCCAGTTAGAGAAGGGCCTCAGAGGTTCCGTACTCTCTGGGAGTAAGACGTTGATCATCAATTTTGCTATGGGCTTGAGGTAGAGGTGCTGAGCTGCACAGAGCTCTGTTGCCTCAGAATTATCATACACCACCGTGACCGTCATGGTATCTGCAGGAAAGCTTAGAGGGTGAAAGAGAGCATTTTGATACAAACGGGGCAAAACACAGATTTGGATTTTGAATGGTAGACTTATGTCAACTTGATATGGGAACACATATGGAGAGAATTAAGACAGTAGCTTACATTTGTTTAAGGTTTCAAAGAGTTTCCATATACTGCTGTGTCTCAGTTTCCTTAAGTACAAAATGGAGACAAGAGGACTGCAGAGAGGGCTAAACGAGCAAGTACATGTGAAATGCTTGGAATAGTGCCTGGCACACAGGAAGTTCTCGATAAACACAAGCCATGACTATCATTTATTAGTGGGAGTAGTCTTACTTTATCTGATTTGATTCACGAAGCAATCTGTGAGTAGGTATTTTATGCCTGTTTTACAGATGGGAAAATTCAGATAGACTCAGGAAAATTAAATGACTTGCCCATACATGGAGACCTCAAGATTCCAAATCTCCAATCTGTTGTACAATTGATCTCAAATGTAAAGTCCCATAAAAACCTGCTGGTGACGGCACAGAAACAGGACTACAGTTAAATATGTGTATTACATTCATGAACATGCACCCAGCCAGTAGTTCTAACCCATGCACCTGACTTAGCATCATTCATCCAGGCTGGTTTCTAAGTCTTACACGGACATCTCTACTCTTATTTTTCCAGTCTATTGCCTTTAACTAAGTGAAGAGGAGACAATCTCTTCTAATGAGTGACAAAGAGACTGGAAAAACCCTAAAACATGAATGCTTGCTGGCATTTCATATTAACAAACTCTTGCAAGCTGTCCCCAGGTGAATGAGATTGCTAATGTTGGAATTAGGGATCTCTGCTCCTATTTGCTGACTTCAAATAGCACTTCCCAATAGAGGACTTTTTTCTAAAAGTGGATGTATCAGTGTCTATATCTTCTGAGTTCCTCATCAATGTCAACTTCAGGGAGATTTAGATCCAAACATACATGGCCAGATGATGGAAATTCCAACACAAAGTTGACTACTAAATCTTGGTTAACTTTACAGGTAGCTATTTCTTTAATAACTGTCCCTGAAGGACAATCCAAGTGAACTCCCTTTAGGAGACAAAATCTGTACAAATTGTTTTTTTAAAAGGCCACCAAAAGCAGTATGCAAGATATTAGGTTCTAGAAGTCCTTATGATAGAAACGCTGAACTGGGATGATATGAGAATAAACATGTTCTGTTTCTCTAAAAACATTATCTAAATAGCAAAATGAAGAAAAAATCCAGTTAGTTGGCTGCAATTTGCAACATAAATAAGAAGCAACACTAAGCTCCTTCAGGAGAAAAATTAATTTCGTATTCAAGTAGGATATACTGAACCCCCAAGTTTACCTAAAGTCAATAAGTATTTATTTATACAGCCAAATCTAAAGCAACGCTTTAAAAAAATATTCCAGGAAAAATACACACAAAATAATTAATCACTGCAAAGGAATCAGGTTTGTCATGCTCTCCATTTATTCCCGTGATACAGCCTTTGTTTTGAACATTTTAGGATGCTTCTCTTGGATTGACTTCAAAGTCTGGGTTACATTCTTTTAAATAGCCTTGATGGAGGTCAATTTTGAAATTCTTTTATCGTGGATTTGCTATTTAGAAATCATGAAAAATTATCTAGAACTGAGAATGTTGGATAAAATGGGTGACTATAAAGAACAAACTGATTTTCTTTATTGGTTGATAGCTTCCCTCAGAAGGAGAGTCCAAGACAGGCTCTAATTATTATTTTTTAATTAGTGGATAATCGTCGGAATGGGTATAGAGCTTTGAAAGACGGCAACATTGAAGGATAACATTCATTTGAATGTTGCGATATAATGGTTACAAAAATGATCCTGATTTTTCACCTGTCCCTGTGTCCACACCCTTTGTAATATGACTTTGACTTATGGCTATCAAGAGATAGAGTCTATTTTTTCCCAGCCCTTGAATGTGAGCCGGCCCTTTTTTTTTTTTTTTTTGCCAATAGGATGAGGCAGAAGTGGCTGAGTGCCAGTTCTAAGCCTAGGTGTCAAGTGGCCCTTCCTCTCCTGGAACACTGCCATGCCATGAGGCCAAACCTCGGTAAATCTGTTGAAGGATGAGACGGTACATGAAGAAGAACCTACTTATGACAGATGAGCCACCCTAGACTAGCTAGCCTGCAGCCAACCCCCCAGCTGACCACTGACACCTGAGCAAGCCCAGCTGAGATTAGCTGAAGCCACTGCAGATCAGCAGAACAGTCCTGCCAACCTACAGACTGTGAGAAGTAGTAAATGGTTGCTGTTTAAGCCACTAAGATTTGCGATAGTTTGTTACACAATAGTAGCTACTGATGATACAAACATCTAAATTTTAATTAGTTCCAAGATACATAATTCCATTTAATAATTTTTACACAAACAAATAAACATTATAAAAACCCATTCTGGGGAAAGTTTGGGGAAGAAAGAAAAAACAGGCACCTTCATATCTTGCTAGAGATAATGTAAATTAGTTACATCTTTTTCTAGAATAATCTGGCAAAACAAACCAAGAATCATGTAAATGCTCATCCTCTTTGATCCAGGAACCTGCTCTAGAAATATCTTAGGGAAATAATTAAAAGTAAGAAAAGAACATGTCCAAAGCTGCTTATTGCGGTGTCATTTTGAGTACAATTTTGTTAAAATTATGTATGCATCGGAATGAAGTTCAGAAATTGCGTTATGAGTTTTTTGCAGTGGTTTTAATAAAACTTTTTACTGATTTAATAACTTTTAATAGACGCATGTTTAATCATTCCTTTAAAATTATGACCAATATAAATGGATTTTATTTAAAATTTCAATTTCCTCTTCCACTTAAGATGAAACTCACAAAGACACTAAAATCATCCACTTTTTGAGATTAAATATATGCCTCATATCCTTCACAAGGGTAATTTCTACATAATAAAACAAGTTTCTATATTTGAGCCAGGTCTCTCTGCTTTCCTGAAGTGTAATAAAGGTTCTTGTCAAATTTGGAGAGAAATGAGTCAAATATTATTTTATACTTTGATGTACTGTATTTTTGACATTTTTTTAAAAACTGGCTATCACTTCCATCCACAGCAAAGCAAAAACAAGCAGTAAATTTTACAGCAGAGGTCACAACTTGGATGACTATAGTGAACAGCAAGATGGTCTTAGGGAGCAAAGAAGATGGAGCAGAGACTGAGGAACGTGCTCAACCTAAAGGGGTGGCTGCTACTGAGCTGCAGATGCCATGAGGGGAGGAGGGCTAGGGTGGCCAGATACTCCCTTTATTTCAGAGAGGCCAGAAATCTAGGTCCTTATGTGAAACCTGATTTTCAGATGTTACAATCCATTAAAACAACTTAAAACACTGTAAAGGGCAAATAAACATACCCACAGGCCTCACTGGCTTGCCAGCCCATGACCTGTCCTCTAGAATCTGTCTTTTCACAGCTGTTTCTCTAGTGGGAGGACTTGACACCTTGATTGGGAAGCATTTAAGTTGTTTTCTGACTTTCCCAAGAAGGCCTAGTTATTTTTAAAAATTAAAAAACTGGCCTCCTTTAAAATCCTCAACTCGAATTCCTGTTTCCCAACGACAGCAACAAGGACAAATTCGACATTTGTTCCTCTCATATCTCCCCTATTGTTCACAGGCTTTAGATCTGAAACGCTTACGAAAATTTCATCTGGCAACTAGACTTTCGGTGGTGAACATGATGCAGTCTATACAGAAGTCGAAATATAGTGATGCACACCTGAAACTTATATGATGTTCGAAACCAATGCGACCTCAATAAAAAAATACTCTCCCAGAACAGAGAGCTAATCTTCCAATGTCATTTTTTAAAAAATATTGAGGACCTAGTGTGTACCAAGATCTAGGCTTTTTACATATGTCATGGCTTCAATGCTACAGCAATGTCATTGGCAACTTTTGCCGGGTCACTAAAAACTAATTAGACAGCACCCGACACGTGGGTGCACAATAACGATTAATTCCTGTTGTGATGCTTTTCCTTAAGGAGACTTCAGGCCAAAAACTAACAAAAAATGAAGAAGAAGGAGGAAGAAGAGGAGGAGGAGCCAGGGACAGGTAGGAGGGGAGAGGGAAAAGGAAGAAGAGAGGAGAAGGAAGGAAGGGAGGGAGGGAGGGAGGGAGAGAGGGAGGGTTAGGTCTGTGCCTACCGGCAGGGAAGAACACCCATGATACTTTTTAGAGGAAAAAATAAGCAATTTGAAGAATAATAATGTGCAATATGATCTTGTTTTTGTAAAAGTAATATAATAAAAGCAATATAAACACACATGCATGGGCGCACACACATGCACACACACACCCCTCCATATATAAAGTCTGGAAAGATGTACATCAAATTGTTAACAATATTTCTCCTGAGAAATGGACTGGGAGTATAGGAAGGGAATGGACTTCCTTTTTGCTTTGTGCACTTCTTACTGCTTGAATTTTTGAATGTTTACAATAAGCATGTGTTAATTTTATATATTTTTTAATTAAAAAGAGGAAACTCACATGATGATAAGAAACCATTAAAAGGAAGCAATTCGAAACTACTGATACAAACTTACCCAGAAAAGAGCCAAAACAGAGTAATACAATAGCAACTCCCTTGCCCCATCAAAGACACCCCTCTATCTGCCATCACTGTAAATGCCCATAGGAATCTGAACTCATAACCAAGGTTTGTGTGAGTCAAGACTGAAGCCTGGGGGATTAGGACTGTGGATAACAAAGGAGCCCTCGGCCACTTCAATACTAGCTATACCATAGGCTGCAGAAGTTATTTTTAAAAACTGCTCTATTGAAGCATAATTGATATACGATAAGCCACACATTCCATAACATAATAAACTGCATATGTATCAAAAGTATACATTTTGGTGAGTTTTGACATATGTATACACATCTATGAAACCATCACCACAGTCAAGATCGTGAAAATGCCCCTCATCCCCAAAAGTTTCCTTGAGCCTCTTCGTCATCCTTTCCCCGCCCCCAGCAACGACTGATCTGTCTGCAGAATGTTTAAGTCATAACTGATTTATTTTATAGCAAAAACAGACGGATGTTTCTGGAAAATACTCACAGTTACATCCAATACTCAACTTTAACAGGTGCTTTCTTTTAAATCAGGATACTTTCTCAACTCCAAGCTTAAATGTGCCAAATTCTTGAATCTAGTTAAAGTTGTATAGGGCCCTACTTTGCTCTTGAAAATAGGTCCAAAAATGCTTGTGCTTTTCTCCCCATATAATCCCTGTTTTCAACCCCATTTAAACCAAATAAACATTTTTTAAATAATCATTTTAAGTTAGATATATTATTTAGTACACATCGTTATATTATGTATATTTAAATATATTAATAAAAATATATCCACTAAAACAGGTAGAATCACTGAGATCAAGTTATTAGACTATAACTTAAAATTGGTTCTTTAGAACAACCTAATTTGCCGTCTAAATTCCCTTTTAATATGTCTGTGCTTCAAATGACAGTAATGGTAGAATTCATTAACAATTTTCCCATCATTTTCACCATCACTGTCACATGCATAGATTACTTTATTCAACAAAAATTTAAGAGCCTAGTATAAGCCAAGCCCTGCTGGCAAGTAATGCCCTAATTATGGCCTCCATAAATTATCAAAAACTTGAATTTTACTAAAGATTTTTAACTATTCCCATATTCTATCATGTTCCACCATGACCTCCCAATCCCCCCACATACAATATCTTTCTTCTAGCAACATGGCTGAACTCACTTATTCTTTAACACCTTTGCAGAGGCAAATGAGAGCTCCTCTAACCTTAAAAAATTATAGTTATTCAATAATGTTTACACAGTGGGCATTCCAGCAGTATCTTGTGTACATAGCTTTACCAAAGCATTTCACTCAACATGCTCCCAATGCCAGAACATTTCTAGCAGATTCTCAGAGAACATGGCTGCTTTCTCTAGGCATCTGTCCACCTCATCTTCGTTGCCTCTAGACCCAGTAGCAAAACTGACTGAATAACAGTAGAATAAGAGAAGAGAGAAAAGAAATGGTCTTGAGATATTCTCACAAGCCTAAAATGGTTGTTTTAACCTGCAGTGAAAATTCAAGAAACTCTGCAGGGTCTGCATCCAAAGTCACTCCAATACCTTCTTTCATTGCAGAAGATACTAGAGAGATTCCTCTGATCTATCTAAGTGTTTTTAGATCAGAAATATAACTTTAGAACTTTAAAAGCACTTGAGTCATAAGTAAAGTATCATTCATTCTCTCTCACTTTTTGTCACCCTCATAAATATTTGCTGTCAGAGTGCTGGCAAGGCCATTTGAATGCGGCACATTTTTTAAAAACTGTGAAAAAACAGGACTATCTGGACAACTCAATATCCTCTTTCAAAGTAATTCTTTGTTGCCTTTCTTTTTTCTCCAGGCTTTTGAACCTTCAAGTTAGTCATTTTAAAAACATTTAAGATGTATAAAATTATATCAACATGTTTATGGTCAGCAGGGCAGCCAAAATGTATTTGGGTCAATTCAACTAGGCAATTTTCAATTTCCTGGCTCTACAGAATAAGTCTTGACCAGACAGAAACATTCCCTGGCTCTTTAGTCAAGAGCTCATGGATGAACGCTCATGTGTTCTGACACATCATTAACCCAAACAACATTTTTAAAACTGAGGCTGACCGTGTGCTCTGATCTTGAAAAATTTTAAAACCACATCATTGGGGCTGGCCTGGTAGCATAGTGGTTAAGTTCGTGCGCTCTGCTTTGGCAGGCCGGGATTCACAGGTTTGGATCCCAGGTGCAGAGCTACACAACACTCATCAAGCCACGCTGTGGCAGTGTCCCACATACAAAGCAGAGGAAGATGGGCACAGATGTTAGCTCAGGGACAATCTTCCTCAGGCAAAAAGAGGAAGATTGGCAACAGATGTTAGCTCAGAGCCAATCTTCCTCACCAAAAAACAAAACCAAACAAACCCACGTCACTGAAATGAGCAGCACCCAGTGTTACAATAGAAATATAGCCAATACAGGATCCTCCAAATGACTACATTCCCAAATTAAGGAGGTCCTAAAGGGCTTATTGGGGCACTGGGGGCTTTCAGGACAGAAAGGACGGGACTTTTAGAGACCCACAGCCATTTAGCAATGATAAATTTGCGACCATGAAATACTAGAGTTGTACTGAAAGAGAATCTCTCCTACCACCCCTCAAAGAAAATCTGCTCTCAGGTAGAGTCTAGTATGGGAAATTTTGATCTTAAAATGAAGACAACTGGATCGATGTTCATTTGTGTCTTTGGGCAACTTAATTTCCTGTTTTGGTTTCCCTATTTTAAAAGATCACACTAATGTTTCCTTTATGTGATAATGTCTGTGAAAGCAAAGCGTTTCTAAGGCTAATAAAAACAAACTGACCTAAAAAAGGTTTGCATTAGGCCTGTCTATATAAATGCGTTACATAATGTCTGTTAGTGAGGACAGGAGTCACTGCATCATTGGGAGGGAACTATTTTTTCAAACACGCATAGAGCAGTCCGCAGACCTCTCTGACCAGTCTTTTGGTCTTTTTGGCCCTTCTCTAGCACCAGGCGCATTTTTGGTGTAGAACACCTTTTCCAGACACTTCCAGCCAGGAATTCTGCTTTACACCTTGGATTAATTTACCATACTAAAGCAGACTCATAGCTTTCTCTTCTTCACATTAAAAAAAGCTATCAGGGAGTTAAAGGAATGTGGCTGAGTATCTTCTGCACTTTTGCCTCACTCACTGAACAGTCGGAGTATTATTTATGGGAAACCCATATCATGAAGTCACCAGTGTTTTGCTTCTCAGTCTTATCACAGCCTGAAAATTACCAGCAAAATTCCTGCCCATGAGTCGCCACCTACAGGGGAAAAGCAACCCTTACAAGGGGCCCTGCTTTGCGCTACTAAACTGTTCTGAGAGCAGCAGTGTTTCCCAACCTCTTTAGAATCTCAAGGTAAATTTATTTGAGTACGAATCCTGCAGAATAGGATATTACTCAATACCTTATGGCAGAAATGTGATCAAGGGACGAAAGACATGAGAAGCCACAATTCATGTGAACTCTTCATGCCGGAGCGCTGTCTCATGGCATCCTGACCAGGGAACACTGTCAGAGAGAAAGAGATACAAAATCGCATGTGGGTGAAAAGTTAAAAAAAGAAGACAACTGCATATTTACAATATTCAACACGAGCAACATGTGAGATTTACACGGTTCACTTATGGACCATCATGATCTGGATTTTGCACCTGTTTAATAATAATTCCAGATATTGATGTGGTCAACACATTTCACATTTTTCATGCCTTTAGCAAATCTCTGTGGCAAATTCTATAGAAATTCTATAGATACTACATATTTGGTTAGATATTTCCCCTGCCTGGGGACTTGTGTTTTCCAATTATTGTGTTTTTTTTTTTTTGAAAGAGCAATACTCTATACTTCTCAGATGAGAAAGAGCATCTCTATGAAAATCTTTGTACAAATCTTTCAGAAAATGATTTCCTCAAACTATTTTACCACGTCAAAGGGTAGGAATAAGTTTATATGGCTTGTTGTATATCATCAAATTGTTCTCCTGAAGGACTGTCGATTTATTACACCATCAGCAGTATTAACATGCCTGATTTCCTTGCAGCCTGGCTCACATTGGATCATTATCATTTTTATTTCTGCTACCTTTATTAGCCTCTAATGGCAACTTAAAGTGGCTTTAATTTGCACTTAATTTTTATGTAGGCTGAAGCTCCAGCCAACCTTTACGTTGATATTCATCTAGCTATTCAACGTCTCCAAGCTGAATGTTTTATTTGCATCTCAACCTAACAACAGAGCTCTTTAATTTCCATCCCCCCAAACCTCCCCTCCACCTCAAACTTGCTACCCCCACCCAGTGATTCCCATCTCCCTAAAGAGAGCCACCCCACACCCAGGGGCTCAAGCTGAAAGCCAAGTCATATTCCTCCTTTCTTCTCAGATTCAATCCTCCAGCAAGTCCTTTGACCCCACCTTGGCCACACATTCCAAAGCCATCTCCATCTTCCCTATTACTCCCCAGCTCCAAGCTGCTACCATCTCTAAGCTCGATTACTGCAGCAGCCTCCCAACGGGTCTCTCTTCTTCCATCCTTGCCCCCAGAGAGTCAACACTGCACAACAGTCAAAACGGTTTTATTAAACCTGAAGTTAGATCATGTCACTCCTCCCTTCAAAACCTTCCGGTGGCTTCCCATCATGCTTTGAACAAAATCCAAACTGCTTACCCTCAAAATACAGCCCGTGCCCACCTCTTTCAACTCATTTTGTCTCCTTCTCCCCTCCTGCCCTTCTTCTCTCCATTCTAGTCACACTGGCCTTTTTACTGTTCCTCAAATGCACTGGGTTCACTCCTCACAGCCTTTGCAATTGTGCCTCCTCTGGCTGAAGTGCTCCCTCCTCCAGGATTCTCTCACGGCTGGCTCCTTCTCATTTTTGAGATTTGGCTCAGAGAAGCCTTCCGTGAACACTATCCTTCTTTCTTTTTTTTTTTTTTTTTTTTGCAGAGCAAGATTCACCCTAAGCTAACATCTTCCTCCTTTTTCCTTCCTTTCCCCCCCACCCAAAGATCTGGTACATAGTTCAAAATTCTTCTGGTTCTTCTGTGTGAGCCACTGTCACAGCATAGCTACTGACAGATGAGTGGTGTGGTTCTGTGCCCGGGAACCGAACCTGGGCCACCAAGATGGAGCGTGTGGAACTTTAACTGCTAGGCCATCAGGGCTGGCTCACTGAACACCATCTTAAATAGCACTGTTCCCACCCCATCATGTTGTAGCATATCAGCCCCTTTTTTTTTTTCACTGTAACACTGAAATGATCAAATTATCATGCATATTTGTCAAGCTGTTTTTTATCTGTCCCACCCCACCCCCGAGTCTGTAAGTTCCCCGAGGGCAGGGGCTGCATCTGTCTGGTTCACTGTTTTATCTTCAGAGCCTAGAACATCATAGGAACTTACTAATGCTAAATCTTACCTAAAACAGAGAATCTGCTCATCAACTACATTTAAAAAGGTGTTACTTTCATACTGAAAGTACTGAGAATAGCACCTAAAGAGGAAGAGTGAAATGCTAATGCAGACTTGCTTGTTCTTTCCAGCTCCTAGTGCCACTAACAGTACTCAGTGGATGCAGAGATCTATCAAGTACTTACCAAGCAACCACTCCGTTTATGACAGTCGGGGGGCTACAGTGACGAGTCAACTTCAAAGAACTGAGTCTAGAAAGAGAAAGAAATTAAGACAATTATCTGGAATCTGAGGAAGAAGATGGTGAAAGCCGTGAGAAGCATGGGCTACTTTGGGCCACAGAGAAGTGACAATGGTTTTAACACTCTTTCACGTGAAATGAGTGTTAGAATCCCTGGGACTATGCCTCAGTGATTCTCAAATGTGCTAGTACCGCTCCCTTCAAGAGTACTGGGACATGCACAAGAACAGTTGATTGTCGTTGTCACAGTAACTGGTGTAGGGAGGGGCACTGCTGCCATTCGTAAGTAGGGGCCAGGGTTGCTAAATGCCATGCAGTGGCTGGACAGAGCTGCACAATGAAGAACGTTCCACCCCAAATGCCAACCCAGAAATGGCTGATTCCTGTCCATCTAGAACACATGGCGTGCCTTCAGGGACTTCCAGATTAATATTTTAACATGCTACTTTTTAGGTAGTCAGTTCTGAGTTGTTTTTTTCCCCTGACCTCTTTGGATCATTTGGATCCATATCCTATATACACCAAGTATTCAGCAGAAAGAAAACCTGAGTCCAAGTGAAGGATAAAAGAGAAGAGTGAGGCCCGCCAGAGTGTTTCTTGGGGGCCCTAGCATAGCGGGCTTCAAAAGCCCAGGCCAGAGGAAAGGTAGCACCTATGGAAAATGCTCAGTCCCTGGCCATCAGCCCATCCCCAGCGATATCTACAGCATCCCTGTGTGTTAAGATTATTCACATTTCACAGAGTCAGTTCTACTGCGTGTCCAACAATTCCCTAATTACACAGTAAGACAAGAAGCTAATCCTGAATGAGAATCTTCCCGAGCGAGGGTTTATTTCTCCAGAGTAGGGGTGTGGGGCCTACAGGGTCAGGCAGGTCCCAGCATGGGGGGGGGATGGAGAGGGCAGGGGTGGACGTGGAGCACCCAGACCCCAGCTAAAGAGTCAGCACTGCACAGATTTGCCTTCCGGCGTTGGAAAAGCTGGAAATCCTGATTTTTACTGAGATCTTTTGGTTTTTCAATGTTGACCCTTAATTTTTAAAACAGAAGCCTTTTAAAATACTGTGCAGGCTGAAGCATACCCATCTCAGGCTGAATCTGACCCAGGGCCCCTCTCCTAGCTGGCTCCTTCTGCACACTGAGCCCAGGAATCTGTTTGGTTGCATGTACCTGGTGCTCCCCAAGGGTTCAGGAAATTCAAAAACAAGAGTTAAAATATGCTGACAACTGGGCAAGGTTCTCAAAAAAGAGTGAGACAGAAACAGGCTCAGGGACCCAAGTAGGGCACACCAAGTGACTGGTACTGGTTTTGCTATGGCCTTCCTTGCTCAAAAATTCTCACCATCTCCCTCTTTTTTACTGCATCAAATCACAGGTTCCTCTCAAAGCTCTCTAAAACATGACGCCGCCCCACCTCAAGAGCCTGATATTTCATCGTGACCCTGTTTCCACCCGCCATTCTAACTGGGCTAGTTTTCCTTGACTTCCTTCAAACATGTTGATCCCCTCGACCAAATGTCCTGTCTCCCTATGTAAGTTCCACCCACCCTTCAAAGCCTTGCTCACATCCTCCCCCTTTTATGAAATCTTCTCTATGACAGTAAAAAGTAACATGCTTTCAAGTTCAAGGGCTGGTGTCAAGCAGATCTGAGTTCAAACCCCACCTCTGCCATCAACCAGCTGGGTGAGTTACCCAACCTCTTTGAGCTTCAGAAGATGATAACAGCACCTACCTTACAGAATTTTTAAAAGGATTAAGGGAAATGATGCAAGTAAAGTACTTAAGCCCCAGGAAGTGCTCAATGAATGTGAGCTCTTATTATTGTTACGGCGGCCCTTCCTCTCCTCCTGTAAGCGGTCTAGCCCTCGTGCTATCTCTTCTGAGGATGCACATCACTGGCTTCCATGCGGTCAGTCCACGTTTGTTCAGACTGAGCCCCAGGCATTAGTTTACCTCAGCCCCTAGCTTGGCTTTAAAGCTTCTAAAAGCTCCGGGACCATGTTGCATATAACACAGTACTCACATAGACCCAGGTGGACACTAAATCAGAGAGTTGCACAAGTAACACCACCCTGGCTCTGAAACAACTCAGCAAAAGCCCCTCTCTCTAGCAAAGGTAGGAATGCATGCTGGGAAGATAGACATGTAGCCAGTCTCCATGGCAGAGAGCTGCTTTGACATTTGAAACAAGTCTCTTTCTCTCACACAGCTCCCCCCCACCTGCCACCACCATTACCTTCACATTCGCAAACCTCCGTGCCTACCTTTCCTTCTGAAGCTGGAGATGACACACGAAGCCAGTCAAAGGCCACGCTCTTCACATGAGTGTATGATGGGGAACCGGACAAATGGGCCACAATGCAGGTGTGATCTTTGGCTGGGACTAATGACCCACCGCAGGCGCCAAGATGGCCTCTGCAGGCCCTGTGCCCTCCCCACGATGTCTGACCACCTCAAGTCAGCCCCACCCACCCTCTGATATAGTGATAGCTGGGATCCCTGGGGCACCAGCGCCAGCAGGCCTATTCCACTTGGCACTTTTCTCTGTACTTTGCAAGAGTCCAGGTAAAAATACTTCATGCAAGTTACTCCATGCTTTGAGTGACTCCCTCCCAAACAAAAAAACAAGGCACAGAAAAATGTGACTACTGGAATGCCACATTCTTATAAAGCAAACAAAACAACCAGAATTTGAGAGGTCCCAACTATATTATCCCAGAGTGGTTTTCTCAGCATGAATACTGAGCCCTACCAATCGTGCTGCAGGAGCACACTCTTCCAACAGCATAAATTTCCAAAGTTAGAGCAGAGGCAGGCAGAAAAACAGCATAAAATGGGCATGATCCTTGGAACTTTATTCTCAACTTAGAAAAGACACAGAGAAGATGAAAAGGCCCAAAGGGTAACCAGTCCTCATGCTGAAACCCAGTTTTCTGATACAAGTCACTCCTTGGAGTGGACAGCATTCAAAAGTTATCTGGTAGTGGCTGGCTTTAAATAAAATTGCAAAAAGCGGGAGACCAAGTGTGAACAAGACGCAGGTCCCAAAGGCCAAGACGACATGATTCCCCCGCGTTCAGGGATGGCAGTTTCTCCTACTGCATGGGCCTTTCCAACTTCTTCCCCTCGCCCTGCTGCCCCCCAATCAGGACCCCGTGTCCTGTGCCTTGTGGGTGAGCCCCGCCCTCCCAGTCAGATTGGAAACGGTCTTATTCCACTCGCACTGGAAACCTCAAGTCAGACTCTAGACGAGTCTCTGAAGCCAAGGACCCAGTTATCAGGGGGAGGGGGTCGGTGGAGCCCTGCTAATGATTAATTGAATGAGTTCAGCCGGAGCAGGGAGGAAGCCCAAGCTTCACCTTCAGTTCCCATTAGCGGGATGCCATTGCCAGCGTACCCCAGGGGAGTGCCTCAAGTGACCTCGGCTGGAGCAGCGGCCAGAGCCAGCCCTTGACTGGCTGCCAGAGCGCCCCCTAGTGCGGTGTCAGGGCAGCAAGCTCTAGGGCGAAGGGAGAGAACCAGGGGAAGAGCCTAGGTGCATCTCTGGAAAAGCTGACTCTGCAAGGGCAGGTGGGGCGACCCAGGTCTCCGGCGCATCCCCTCCCCAGTCCCCACCGAGGATCCGCGTGGCCCTGTCTGCGAGGCACCACAGCCCCCGTAGGCCAGGGAGGCCAGCCGGCCGGCACGCAGCGGGACGTGGCTGCCTTCTCTGCGAGCAGAGGGAAGGGCATTTACCGGGAGCCTAAGGAGCCTCTGAGTCTCCACTCGGGTCTCCGCCGGGACAGCTGGACTAGCACCGCCGCCGCCGCCGCCGCCACCTCTTTCCAGCAGCCGCAGTCGCAACCGTTAAGGCTCCAACCGGCTCGCTGCGACTGTGGCCCGCGAGGCCAGCTGTTGAATGGCTCGCGTCGAGCGCGCGGGGTGCAGAAGCGTCTCCGCCGCATCCAAGCCGCCGACGCAGGCGCGCGCCCCAGTGCCAACGCCCCGCGCGCCCCTCGCCCCGCCGCGGCCCTGGCGCGCTCGCCGCAGCTGCCTCCTGGCTCCGGCCTTCTGGCTCCCGGCTGCGGGTTCGCCCGCCTGCCCGCCCGCTCCCCTCGGTGGGCTCTTGCCAAGCAGATTGCCTCCCCTCGCGGGCTCCGCCCCCTCGCTGCCATCCCTCAACTTGCCCGCAGGACCAATGGCAACCATGGCCTAGTCCCGCCCCTTCGATTCCCCCAGGGCCAATCGCCTTCTCCTGAGGACCCATTCAAGTAACCCCGCCCCTCTCGTGTGGCAAAGCTGGAGCCAAAGTTTATCCCACTGCGCGGTTGCTCCTGACGATTGCAGGACTTGGCCCAGGCTCCCCCCGCACAAAGTTACAGTGATTTAGAGGCTGCAGCTTACCTGGGCTGCCGACCTCTACGCGACCTATTTGCTTTGAATAAACGAGTATGAGAAAGCTAATGAGAGAGGTCCTGTTGTCCTCTTCATCCCTGAGGCAGGACTGCTGAGAAATGTGCACCCGCTTGGCCAGAACTTACACATCACAGGGTCAGCAAGAACCTCGAAGGTCATACTGACTCTATCCCCGCACTGGTTGTTTTTGTTTGGGATGTTTTTTTGGTCCCATGTACAGGGTCCCTGCCTTCTAGTCTGGACAACTTCCCGTGACCAGGACTCACTGGCTCCGCAGACCGCCACTGCTTGGGTCTCTGCCTCAGGGCTCGAGGCTGAGTGAAATTGGCCCCCTGGTAACTTCTGGCCCCTCGAGGCCAAGCAGAACCAGCTTTGCCCCTCTTCCACATAGTAGTCCAACAATTTGAAGACAAATCTTCTGGCCCCACACTTCTTCCAGACTCTATTGCTCCAAAGACCTGGGTTCAAGACTCTTCTTTGAGTTTACACCAATTCCTTTATATCTTTCGAAAGTGGAAGGGGGAAAACTGAGTCTACCCTTCCCCCCGTCCCCCAAGCCCCAGGACACAGACCCTTCTGCACAGAGCAGACCAGGACGGTCATGTCCCTTGTCTAGACACTAGACTTTTCTGCTGCAGCTCTCTAAGATGGCATTCACTTTCTCGACTGCCATATCACGTGGCTGATGCATAGTAGATTTACTGTCAGCTCACCCCTGGGCCATTTCTCACCGCTGCTGCTATCACAAGGCTCTGTTTTCTACTTGATTACTGGTAAATGTCATTGGGTTATGGGGTGGGGGGGCGGGCAGTGCTCTCTCAAGAGTTCGCTCTCTTCTTTCAATACCTCTTTGGCCGCTCATTCTGTCCTAAATATCTCTCCATCTCTGCTTGCTACCACTGCTTCGCTCAGGTCCTCATCCTGTTTGCACAACTGCCAAAGAGCCTCCTAGCCCGGCATTTTGCCTCTAGGCTTGCACCCTCCTGGCTGGCTTCCCAACGCTCCTCTCCTCATCCATTTTACACCAGAAGCCAGCGTTGTCTCTAAAACACAAATATAATCATGTCACCACACCCCAGCCTAAAAAGCCACTTCAGATTCAAATCCTTTTCTTTTTTTTTTTTTTTTTGTAAGATTTTATTTTTCCTTTTTCTCCCCAAAGCCCCCAGGTACATAGTTGTGTATTTTTAGTTGTGGGTCCTTCTAGTTGTGGCATGTGGGACACTGTCTCAGCGCGGCCTGATGAGCGGGGCCGTGTCCGCGCCCAGGATCTGAACTGGCGAAACCCTGGACCGCCAAAGCAGAGCGCATGAACTTAACCACTCGGCCACGGGGCCGGCCCCTCAAGCCCTTTTCTACTCCCTTTCTGTCCCGCTTTGCTTTCAGGATAAGATCCAAACTCCACGGCAGAGCATCTGGCCCCACCTGCCCAGCCTCATTTCTAGCGTTCCACCTCCACCACGGAGCACTCTCTACTTCAGGCAACCGAACTTCCTGTTGTTTCTCAAAGGAGCTGTGGTCTCTGACACTTCTGTGCCTTTTACACAAAGTCTGGAATAACCGGCTCCTTACCCTCCTAGTCCTGACCTACAACACGCTGATGTATTTTATTCATTCATTGAACACATGCATCCAGAGCACCTCCTATGTATCAAGTACTCGGGGTATAAAAATGTGATTTTTAAAAAAGAAGTTTCATTTGATCCCTCCATGAGGGGCTTCGGAGTAAAGCCTAATGATTCCACTTCCGTTCACGTGGCCACGCAGACATCAGGCAGCTAACTGGAATGACTGGTTGGGACTTCAGATTCATCCCAATACTGAGACTGGGATTTTCTTCCTTGCAGAGTGTCATTAAATAATACTCAAACTCAGTCTATTAACATTGGCAGTTTGAAGGCCAGAAGTTATGGCCCTTTTCCTTCATGTTCACTTTAACTTACAAAAACCCCAAATTGTTAAAGTGTTCTGTGTGTGTGTGAGTACGTGCTCATTGTGTGAGGGTGTTGGGTCCTTTTTCCTTTTTATTTTTCTTTTCGAAGATCAGGGTCAATCAAACCAACACTTTGTACACCTCAAACTTACGCAATGTTATATGTCAGTTGCATCTCAATAAAAAATATATAAACAATAAGACCAGGATAGCAATTTGTAACACATTGCAGGCACTGATGTTTCTGAATCTGAAGAGAAAGCACATGAACAGGACTGTGTATTGTAAAAATGAATCAATTGGAATCACACAATTACAGAACTTCTGTTGTCAGAAGAGAATTTTAAGTTAATTTAATCAAACCCCACTTTAGTTGCTAGAACTACTATGTGGGCAGTTTTTCAGATTCTTTACACAGTTCTTAGCTCCCTGGCCTCTGAAAGCATGCTTTGTTCTTACTGCTAAAATATATGGTTCTACTCGGTTAAGTGATTTGAGAGGAACCTAGAAAGCTTCTTTGTCCAATTTTTTCCTCCAGGGTTAGATGTGCCCTCAGGACCTCCTCTTTCAAAGCGCAAATCCCACTTGAAAGAGCCACATGCCAACATTTATTAGTTATTAACAATTAGCATATGGAAAGCAGCATATTTTAATAAAAAAAATATTTTTAAGGTACCTGCACCAAGTTGCAGTTTTCAGAGTGTTTTCACTGATTTTGTCATATTTGATCCTCATAGTAACCTGAGTAAATATCTTGATCTCCACTGTACGAGGGAGGAAGCTAAGACTCATCTCGGTATTCAAATTCCAGCTCTGCCATTAACCTTGGCCAAGTGACCATGCCACTCTAGGCCTCAGTTTCCAGATCAATAAAACCAAATGAGCCCACAGCCAACATCATACTCAATGGACAAAAACTGAAAGCCATCCCTCTGAGGACAGGAACAAGACAAGGGTGCCCACTTTCACCACTCCTGTTCAACATAGTACTGGAGGTGTTGGCCAGAGCAATTCGGCAGGAAAAAGAAATAAAAGGAATCCAAATAGGTAATGAAGAAGTAAAACTCTCGCTGTTTGCAGACGACATGATCTTATATATAGGAAACCCCAAAGAATCCATAGAAAAACTATTAGAAACAATCAACAACTACAGCAAAGTAGCAGGGTATAAAATCAACATACATAAATCAGTAGCATTTCTATACACTAACAATGAACTAACAGAAAAAGAACTCAAGAACTCAATCCCATTCACAATCGCAATGAAAAGAATAAAATACCTTGGGATAAATTTAACCAAGGAAGTGAAATATCTATACAATGAAAACTACAAGAATTTCTTGAAAGAAATTGACGACGACATAAAGAGATGGAAAGACATTCCATGCACATGGATTGGAAGAATAAACACAGTTAAAATGTCCGTACTACCTATAGCAATCTACAGATTCAATGCTATCCCAATCAGAATTCCAATGTCATTCTTTACAGAAATTGAACAAAGAATCCTAAAATTCATATGGGGCAACAAAAGACCGCAAATTGCTAAACCAATCCTGAGTAAGAAAAACAAAGCCGGAGGCATCACAATCCCCGATTTCAAAACATACTACAAAGCTACAGTGATCAAAACAGCATGGTACTGGTACAAAAACAGGTGCACAGATCAATGGAACAGAATTGAAAGCCCAGAGATAAAACCACACATCTATGGACAGCTAATCTTCAACAAAGGAGCGGAGGGCCTACATTGGAGAAAAGAAAGTCTCTTTAACAAATGGTGCCAGAAAAACTGGACAGCCACATGCAAAAGATTGAAAATTGACCATTCTTTTTCACCACACACCAAAATAAACTCAAAATGGATCAAAGACCTAAAGATTAGGCCTGAAACAATAAGTCTTCTAGAAGAGAATATAGGCAGTACACTCTTTGACATCAGTTTCAAAAGAATCTTTTCGGACACTATAACTCCTCAGTTGAGGGAAACAATAGAAAGAATAAACAAATGGGACTTCATCAGACTAAAGAGCTTCTTCAAGGCAAGGGAAAACAGGATTGAAACAAAAAAACAGCCCACTAATTGGGAAAAAATATTTACAAGCCACTTATCCGACAAAGGGTTAATCTCCATAATATACAAAGAACTCACACAGCTTAACAACAAAAATAAAACAACCCGATCAAAAAATGGGCAGAGGACATGAACAGACATTTCTCCAAAGAAGATATAAGTATGGCCAATAGACACATGAAAAGATGTTCATCATCGCTAATCATCAGGGAAATGCAAATCAAAACTACACTAAGATATCACCTTACACCCGTTAGATTGGCAAAAACATCCAAAACCAAGAGCGACAAATGTTGGAGAGGTTGTGGAGAAAGAGGAACCCTCATACACTGTTGGTGGGAATGCAAACTAGTGCAGCCACTATGGAAAACAGTATGGAGATTTCTCAAAAAGTTAAAAATAGAAATACCTTATGACCCAGCCATCCCACTACTGGGTATCTATCCTAAGAACCTGAAATCAGAAATCCCATGAGTCCCTTGCACCCCTGTGTTCATCGCAGCATTATTTACAATAGCCAAGACGTGGAAGCAACCTACATGCCCAGAAACTGATGATTGGATAAAGAAGATATGGTATATATACACAATGGAATACTACTCAGCCATAAAAAAGGACAAAATTGTTCCATTCGCATCAACGTGGATGGACCTCGAGGGTATTATGTTAAGTGAAATAAGCCAGACAGAGAAAGACGAACTCTATATGACTCCACTCATAGGTGGAAGTTAACATATAGACAAGGAGAACTGATCTGTAGTTACCAGGGAAAAGGGGGGGTGGGGGGAGGGCACAAAGGGTGAGGTGGTGTACCCACAACATGACTAACAATAATGTACAACTGAAATCTCACAAGGTTGTAATCTATCATAATCTTAATAAAAAAAAAAAAAATGAGGAGCCAGCCTGGTGGCATAGTGGTTAAGTTCACATGCTCTGCTTTGGCTGCCCAGGGTTCATGGGTTCGGATCCCAGGCACGGATCTACACACTGCTCATCAAGCCATACTGTGGCATTGTCCCACGTACAAAATAGAGGAAGATGGGCACAGATGTTAGCTCAGTGACAATCTTCCTCAAGCAAAAAGGGGAAGATTGGCAACAGATGTTAGCTCAGGGCCAATCTTCCTCACCAAAAGAAAAAAACAAATGAGATACTTTCCAAGGGTCCTTTCAGCTCTCTCTATAATCCCTCCACTACTGGCTGGCTGAGATCAGGGCACTGGGGGCCTGGGCATTTTCATTGTAGCAGGAAATAGTTTTGGTACTAGAGGTGCTTTTTGGAAAGGACAAGCTCTGGTGAAATGCCAAAGCAGACAGCATGAGAGCAGTGAATACTAGAAGGAAGAAAATCTGGAAAAGGAAAGACAAGAAGCCCTGACCTCCAGCCTTACCTACTCCCTCGGTCTATAATATAACCACTTCAATTCAACTTTTGAACTAAAAATTCCAAGTTGTTTGCTTTAAGGATTAAAGAATCTTCTATGCAAACTTTAATTAAAATCTGCTTTGGCAAACTATTTTATCATGTTCAGGTTATAATTGCCACAATAAATTACATAAAGAAATTTATTGTGTGTCCCCTGCTTATTCCATATAGCAAAAGGGCAGATGAGAAATTGCAGCCTAAGGAAGTCATTTGGAAGGAAAACCAACAGGCACATGGATGTATTCTAATAGTCTCTGCCAGCCCAGCAGTGACGCGTTCTCCATCCCCCTCGTTCATTCGCTGAGAGTCCTGGAGGAGTGCTGAGGTACAGCTAATCTAATGACTATGTATTTGCTTAATCATGCTAAGCCAATACAGGCTTTATGCCCAATATAAAAGGAATTTAAGATGCCAGGTGAGAAGTGGTGATCTTTAAACTGGTTGCACAAGAAACTGAAAAGGCTAATTCTTAAGATGATAAGCTTACTTAATAGTCTGTTCTTTTGGGAGTGATTAAAAACATGCTTAATTACAGTAGAATCCGTTTTGGCTTACAGACATTGAATCACTCTTTCAGTAAATGGCTTTAAAGTCAGAATAAGTAACACTAACCTACTTGGCTGAGTTCTTCCAAGGATTCATTAATTGATTTTAAAGGCTTTCAGAAGTTTTAGAGAACAGTGGCCTAGGAATCAGGAAGCCTAGATTTAGTCCAGACTCTGTCTTCAGTGGCTGCACGGCCTATATGATTCATTTTACTTCTCTGGGGCTCAGTTTTTCCATC
Source organism: Equus quagga (assembly GCF_021613505.1). Taxonomy (NCBI): domain Eukaryota; kingdom Metazoa; phylum Chordata; class Mammalia; order Perissodactyla; family Equidae; genus Equus; species Equus quagga. The sequence continues at coordinate 28,321,958 of NC_060276.1, read as the reverse complement.
TGCAAAATGAGGGGGAATTGGGCTAAATAATCTCTCTACTTTGGGTCTAACATTTTAGTAATCTAGGACTTACCATCATTATAGCCTTTTTAAAAATAGCTTAAAACAGCAATAATCTACTTTTGTTTTTCCTAAAATTGGATTCCTGGAAAAATTTCCAAAATGCCCTTCTGTTTCCCAAACCTAGTCATTTAGGCATACCGACCCCAACAAAACAGTCCAAATATCAATAGAGAAAAATATAATAAAGATGCACAACGAGGGGAAAAATGGAATTTAGACTTTCACATTCATGAACAAGCAAGTGGAAGCCATTTCTTCACCATTGCAGACCCAGATTTTCCTCTTCCCATCTTTTTTCCATGTTTTTCTTTTCCAAGGATTTTATTACTCTGCCTCTTCTCTAAAATGAATCTGGGGCTCTCATTATCAGCCCTAAAAACACTGTGACTATTTGTAAGGAGACTTGAGAAGAGATGATTTAAAAGGAAAATGGCATTATATGGAGAGGAAGAAAAGCAGAATGCAAAATTGTATGTACAATATAATCTCCACTAGGCTAGGAAAGAGCGCATATGTTAAAGGCTGGATGGCCACATACCGAAAGGTTAACAAGCTGGGCTCTGGCTGGCAGGATTGGGGGTCAGATGCTCCCCCTCACTTTAGCTTTTATTTTTTACATTAATGAGCATGCATTGTGTCTTCCCATGTGTGACCTTGGTCAAGTTATTCAGCCTCTTTAAGACTCAGTTTCCCATCTATGAGGTGTCAATAATACTAATAAAGGACCTACCTCATAGAGTTATTTTTCAGACTAAATCAGCTACTCCACATAAGTGCTTAGAATAGTGTCCGGCACATTATAAGCACTCACTATTAGCCATTATTTAAAATGTTAAACATTTATTGTAAAAATAATGTATGCATGTGGTAAAAAAAAATTACAGAAGACTTTAAAACAAAAAGTAAAATGACAGTAGAAATTGGTTTCCCCCCTTTAACCCTCAGCCTCATTCCTAGAAGTAACCACTAACAGCTTTTTATGTATCCTTCCAGAATTTTTAAGGGCAAGCACAAATATGTATCGTCTTTTAAACATACACACAAGCAGGCACACACAGAGTCATAGCATGCATGCTATTTTTCACCTGTGTTTTCACTTAATCGTCTCTCTTGGAGATCTTCCTGTAGCAGAACATCTAGATTTACTCATTTTTCTATTGTGGTAAAAACATAGAACATAAAATTTAGTCTTAACGTTTTTTAAGTGTACTGTTCAACAGTGTGAAGTATTTTCACATCGCTTGTGAAATAAATCTCCAGAAGTTTTTCATCTTGCAAATCTGAAACACTACACCCATTAAACAGCTCCTCTTTCTCCCCTCCCCTCAGTCCCTGGTTATCACCATTCTGCTTTCTGTTTCTATGAATTTGACTAGTTTGGATGTAAGTGGAATCATACAGTATTTGTCTTTTTGTGATTGGCTTATTTTACTTAGCATGATGTCTTCAAGGTTCATCCATGTTGTTGTGTGTGACAGGATTTCCTTCTGCCTTAACGCTGAATACTATGTCATTGTATGTATGGACCACATTTTGTTTACCCATGCATCCATCACTGGACATTTGGGTTGCTTCCACCTCCTGGCTATTGTGAATAGCGCTGCTATGAATATGGGTGTACGAATAGCTCTTCGAGAACTTGCTTTCAATCCTTTTCAAAGCACACTCAGAAGTAGGATTGCTGGATCACATGGTAATTCTATTTTTAATGTTTTTTGAGGAACCCTGCATACTGTTTTCCATAGCAGCTGCACCATTTTACATTCCCACCAACATCGTACAAGGGTTCCAACTTCTCCACATACTTGACAACACTTGTTATTTTCCGTTTTTTTTTTTTAAATAGTAGCCATTCTAACGGGTGTGAAGTGATTCACTCTTTATTTTCAACAGCTACATAATGTTTTATGATATGGAAAACCTCTATCAATGCACAGTATTTGAGCCCAATCTTCAGCTATTTCCAATAATACTGCAGTGGATGAACACCCACACCTCTTTACGTACATATTGGGTACTTTTTAGCAAAGGAATTGCCAGGGCAGAGTGTATGTGCTTTTTCTGTAACTTCACTATAAAATAATTTCAAACTTAAAGAAAAGTTGCAAGAACATCCCTGTTCCTTTCACCCAGTTTCCTCAATTATTAACAGTTTGTTAATTTGCTTTATCATTTCCTTTCAATATATGTGCATATTCCTTTTTTTTCTGAACAATTTGGGAGTAAATTTTAGTCATGATGTTGCTTTAGCCCTAAATACTTCAGCCTGTATCTCTCAGAACAAAATATTTCTCTTACATAAGGACAGTGCAAATATTAAAATCGGGAAATTATACTGATAAAATACCAGTATCCAACCTACAGATCATATTCAGAGTTCTCCAGTTGTGCAAATAATATTCTTTGTAACAAAACTAATTTGGCAAGGGAGTCCAGGATGTAATTCAGGATCAGACATTGCCTTTCATGACCATGACATTCTTTTTATTACTTATTATTATCTTTATTTTGAAGCAATTATAAACTTACAGAAAAGTTGGAAGTACAAAAAAGAATGTCCTGGATTTTTCTTTCTGAACCATTTGAGCCTAAGTTACCAATCCAATGTCCCATTATCCCTGAATAATTTAGTGTGTATTTTTTTTTTTGGCAACAAGGATATTTTCCTATCTAACTATGACACAGTCATCAAAATCAGGAGATTAACATTAATAGATTGCTAACATCTAATCCTCAGGTCCTGTTCCAGTTTCATCAGTTGTCTCCAAAAGGTCTATTACAGCAAAAGGATCCAGTTCAGAACCACATGGTGCCTTTAGCTGTCCCATCTCCTTCTGCTCCTTCAGTCTGGAATATTTCCTTGCTCTTTCATTGACTTTCAAGACCTTGGCACTTTTGAAGACTACAGGCCAGTTATTTTGGAAAATGTCCCTCAATTTGGGTTTGTCTGATATTTCCTCATGATTGGATTCAGGTTACCCATCATTGGCAGGACTATCACAGAAGGGACACTGTATTCTGCGTTCTGTCAGGTGGAGCACGATTTCAATGTGTCCTGTTACTGATGATGCTTACTTGGATCACCTGCCGAAAGTGGTACTTGCCAGGCTTGTCAACTGTGAAGTTACTCTTTGTACAACATTTTATGAGGAAGTGCTTTGAAACAGTGTAAATCTTCCATTTCTCATCAAACTTTCAATTTATTCATTTATTTATATCAGTATAGACTATGGTTTCCTATTTTATTCAATGGATTATAATCCATTACTATCGTTGTTCACTTTGATGCTGAAGTTGTCCTAGATTTGGCCACTGGGGGTCCCTTCAAGCTGGCTTCTGTGTCCCTTTGACGTGTCCCCATCACTCTGAGCACTTCCTTACTTTCTGGTACAAGATGATCCTGGAACATCTTGTACTTTAACATACCCAGTCCTGAAGTCAGCTATTTTTCTGAGGAGTTCTGGTTCCCTTTAGTGAAAAATAGTATTTAGAAGCCAGATCTGAGCATTAGGTGTAGATATTGCTATCGGTGTGTTGCTGCTCCCTCACCCTCTCAGAGGCTTCACTTATACATTTTCACTCACATGCTCACACACACACATTCACACATTTTCTATCTCTATCTATTTACCTACCCATCTATCTATCTATCCATGACATATCTAATCCAATACCACAGGGTTCATTCTAGTTTTCTCTCTTTCTGGATTTGTAACAATTTATGACAATGAGAAAACTAATTTGCCTTATTCTTAATGTATTTACTCATTTTATCAAGCCCCCTGTATGTAACTGTGTTGGGAGGTTTCTTTTTCTTTTTTAATAGTAACTACCATTTGTTGGTTGTTTATTATGTGCCAAGCACTGTTCTATCTGCTTTATATCCAAAATTACACTTAATTCTCAGTATGCCCTGTGAGAAGGGCATGATTATCCTCATTTTAGAGGAGAAATTGTGACATAGGATAATTTGCTCAAGGTAGGATAGCTAGTTAAAATGAAGCCTGGTTCAAACAAAGGCCTAAATGACCCCCTAAGCACTGTACCATTATTTCTTCTTTTTTCTTATTGTGGCAAGAACACTTAACACGAGATCTACTCTCAACAGATTTTTAAGTGTACAATACAGTATTGTTAACTATAAGCACAATGCTGTACAGCAGACCACTAGATTTATTCATCATCTTACATAACTGAAACTTTATACCCTTTACCCTTGAATGCCAGCTCCTCATTGCCCCCGCCCCCAAACCCCTGGCAACCATCATTCTACTCTGTGTCTCCATGAATTTGACTATTTTAGAAGCCTCATGTAAGTGGAATTATGCAGTATTTGTCCTTCGGTGACTGGCTTACTTCACTCAGTATAATGTCCTCAAGTTTCACGCTTGTTGTCACATATGGCGGGATTTCATTAATTTTTAAGGGTGAATAATAATACATTGCATATATATACCACATTTTCTTTATCCATTCATCTGTCGATGCACACTTAAGTGGTTTCCATAGCTTGGCTGTTGTGAATAATGCTGCAGTGAACGTGGGAATACAGATATCTCTTTGAGATCCTGATTTCCATTCTTTTCGGTCTATATGCAGAAGTGGAATTGCTGGATCATACGGTAGTTCTATTTTTAGCTTTTTGAGGTAACTCCATAGTGTTTTCCATAGTGGCTGCACTATTTTACATTCCCATCAATAGCGCTTGAAGATTCCAATTTCTCCACATCCCCGCCAGCATTTATCTGTTGTCTTTTTTTTATAATAGCTATCCTAACAGATGTGAGCTGATTTTGATTTGCATTTCCCTTATGATTAGTGATAATAAACACTTTTTTCATATACCCATTGGCCATTTGTATTTCTTCTTTGAAGAGATGTCTGTTCAAGTCCTTTGTCCATTTTTTCATTGGGTTATTTGACTTTTTGCTATTGAGTTGTAAGAGTTTCTTATATATTTTGGACATTAATCCCTTATCAGACACATGGTCTGCAAATATTCTCTCCCATTCTGTAGGTTGCCTTTTCACTCTATCGATTGTTTCTTTTGCTGTGCAGAAGCTTTTTAGTTTGACATAGTCTCACTTGTCTATTTTTGCTTCTGCTGCCTGTGCTTTTGGTCTCATAGCCATGAAATCATTGCCAAGATCAATGTCATGAAGCTTTTCCGCTATAGTTTCTTCTTGGAGTTCTAGTGTTTCTCGTCTTGCATTTAAATCCTTAATCCGTTTTGAGTTGTTTTTTGCGTATGCTATAAGATAAGGGTCCAATTTCATTCTTTTGTATGTGGATGTCTAGTTTTCCCAAAACCATTTGTTGAAGGGACTATCCTTTCCCCATTGTGCATTCTTGGCATCCTCATTGACTGTATATGCGTGGGTTTATTTCTGAGTTCTCTATTCCGTTCCATTGGTCTATACGTCTATTTTTATGCCAGTACCATACTGTTTTGATTACTGTAGCTTTATAACATATTTTGAAATCCAGAAGTGTGATGCCTCCAGCTTTTTTCTTCTTTCTCAAGATTGCTCTGGCTATTTGAGGTCTTTTGCGGCTCCATATGAATTTTAGGATTGTTTTTTTCTATTTCCTTAAAAAACGCCTTTGGGATTTTGCTAGGGATTGCGTTGATTCTGAAGATCACTTTGGGTAGTATGAACTCTTTTTCCAAGATGGCCCTCAACAATCCATGCCTGATGGCATCTATCCACTTGTGTAATCACCTCCCCTTGAGTGTGAGCTAGGTCTAGTGAATCAATTCTAACGATAGAATTCAGCAAAACTTATAGGATATCACTTCCAAGATTAAGTTACAGGAAGATTCTGGCTTCTGTCTAACTTACCCTCGCTTGCTCTCTTGTGCTCTCTCTCTCTCACTAGCTCTCAGGGAAGCTAGCTGCCCTATGGAGAGGCCCACGCGGCAAGGAGCTGAGGGAGGCTTCTGGCCAACAGCCATGGAGGAACTGAGGCACTAAGTCAACACCCTGTGAGGAACTAAATCCTAACAACATCACTGAACGTGCTTGGAAGCAGATCCTCCCTCAGCTGAGCCTTCAGACTGTAGCCTTGTGAGAGACTGAGCCAGAGGCACGCAGCTAGGCTGGGCCCGGATGCCTGACACACAAAAACTGAGATAAGTGCTTGTTGTTCTAAGTCACTGAGGTTTGAAGTAAATTGTTACACAGAAATAGATAACTAATACAGTAATCAATCTCCCATCTCCATTGCCATCCTCCCTCACAATATGTCTGCACTCCCTGCTTGGGGCCTCTCATTCGCCATTACCGGCTGCCCCCCCACATAGATTCCTTTCTCATCCTGCTGAGGCTCTGACACCTCATGCCATGCCAGCCCGCTCCATCATGGGATGCCCTTGTCAGCCCTCTCAGGCTCTGACTGCCCACACCAGGCTGCCCTTCCATGAGGATACCTGCATCCACCTGCTTGGACTCTGATCCCTCATACCAGGCCGCCCTCCACAGGCACACCCTCCTCACCCTGTCTCTGACATCTCAATCTGGGCCTCCTACACTCCCCACCATGAATGTCTACCTTGCTCTGCCTCACCTAATGGCTTTAGGACTGAATTTTTCAAAAAGGCAAGACAGAAGGTCAGGGTACGTGCATATTGATTTTTACCGTATATATTGCCAAATTACCCTCCAAAAATCTTACATCAATTTATACTCTAGTCTCTCTCACTCACCCCCTCCTTTCCTTGTTTCACAGGGTGCTGGTTCGTTTTTCCTGCCTAATACTGTTTCTAAGTCTCTTCCAATGAAATGTCAAATGGCCTAATTCTCTTTAAAAACACCTACTGGGTTTCTCTGTACTGGCATATCTAAATAGAGAGCATTTTCCCCTTAAAGTGCAAATCCTCTCTTTCACTCTCACTGACAGTTATGGGCTTATATCCTTGGTCGGTGAGTTGTAATGCAGAGAACTATAAAGGGGAAAAATGAAGGGATTTATTTACAAAGAAGAGCATATGCTTTCCAACAGTTTGTGACAAGGATGGACATTTAAATTGCTGACCTACAAGAACTTTTTCAAAGAGGGTTACCTTGTCTTTGGTTAGGTTCTGAATTAATGTATATCTAGTCTGCAGTTTGTACATGTATGTGTATTTAATCTCCCTGGAGCTCTAGCTAGGCTGGTTTTATGTTTCTGTCCCTTCAGGCAATACTTATAATTAACATTTGTACATCACTTTATGAAAAGCTGTTAATTCATCTAGTCCTTACAACAGCATTATGAATTTGATATTGCTGCCTCTATTTAACATATGAGGGAAAACTGAACCTCTAAGGGTGTGACTTTCCCAAAGTCACATAGCTAGTTACTGACAAAACTGGGGCTGGAACTCAAGTCGTCTGACTCCTGACCCTGAAATCTTTCCGCTCCGCTGTGCTCCCTGTCCGGGATCTCCTCCTTCAAGGAAGTGTTCTTGAAGGCTTGAGCTCCCCTTCCAAGCTGGAGCCTGAATATATAGAAACCTCTGCCCAGCCTGGTAGACTCTATTTGGCCAGGCCAAATCAGCTCTTTAGAAGTGATTTGTACTTGGATTTACCTGTAGCTCTTGACTGCACCATTGAAATACAATTAAAAAAATATTTTGGTGATACTGAGATTATTACTCTTACCAAAAAATACAAATAAAAATAAATTGATATAGCAAGCAAAAAAAAAATCCAAGACCTTCATTGGTAACACTACGTTGGGGGCTGGTTTTGCTCTTCAGTGACGTTCTTTAATTTAAGAAGATAGACCAGATGCCGCTGAAACAAATTAATGTCCTTCAAAGAGGGCAAGTTAAATAAATTGCAGTACAAGGGAACATTATATAGAAGTTAAAAAGGAATAAGGCACATTAATATAAGGAGTGATTTCCAAGCTATATTGTTAAGTGAAAACAAATACAGACAAAAAACAATGTGAATAATATCCCATCATTTATGATATACATATATACGTATATATGCGTATTTGTATATATACATATGTGTGTGTGTGTATATATATATATTTGTGGATAATAGAATATCTCTGGAGAGATACACAAAAAATTGAAATAGTGGGTGTTTCTGCAAAGGACAAATAAGTGACAAAGGTGGGAAGGAGACTTGCTTTTCGCTGTCTATCCCTTTCCACCATTTCTTTATACCATCTGAATTTTTACCAAGTGCCTGTATTGCCTGTTAAAAATATTTTTAGTTATACAGTGCTTTACAATTTTTAAAGTGTTTTTACATATATGATTTTATTTAATACACATGCAAGTCAAGGTATGAGTCTGATCCCTTTCTCACAGAGACCTTCAAACTGCTTCCAGCCTTCAACTACTTCTCAGCTTCCCCTGTCTCCACTCCCTGTAAGCTCCAGCCACACCTTAGAGAAGACTCATCTATACTTTCCCTCCTTCCTGCCAGCAAGGCCTCTAACTCCACTCTCTCACTCCCTTCTAATTAATGTAACTAGGCATTATGTTCCATAATTACAGGGTTTGTCAGTGAAATCAATAGTTGCCTCCCTTGTGACAATGACATTTTAGCTCCATCAATCTCCCCGGAGCCCGGCAGCTTCTCTGAGCCAACAAAACTCCCCGGATTATCAACATGTCCCTTTGCTCTTACTCATTTTCATGCATGCAAGTAAATGAGCAGATTCTCGATTCACATGATTTCATACAACCTATCCATGATTGTTTGGAGATAAAATGACAATTGAATGTATATCTTTAAGGCTTTGGGGTGGTATAATTTACATATTACAAAATCCACCATTGTATGCGCATGGTTTTGTGATTTTTAGTAAATGCATAGAGTTGTGCAACTTCAAATGTACTTTTTTCATGATGGCCTTAACAATCTAAATTAAAAGATCCTAGACCATAAAGTTTTCTGATATGACTCAGTTTCTCTCTTCTGATCTCAACTCCCAAATCTGTTTCCTGCCCCACTCCTTAACGGAAGACTTGTAATTCTATTGTTTCCTTAAAACCACAGCATGTCAGAGTTGGAAGGACCCTTAGAAATCAACTAGAGATGGGAAACTGAGATCCACACAGGGCACACGATTTGTCTAAAGTCATCCAGCAGACAAATGTCAGAGTCAGAACTAAAACCCAAGATTCTGGCTCCTAGCCCAGTCAACTTCCCATTATAGCAGAGAGTCTCTTTTCTTAAGTATTGCTAATGTCCTGGAAATCAATAAATCAACCACCAGCAATCAATTTGCCCAGCTAAATCTAAAGATTTGATGATAGAGAAAGGGCTTGGGTTGAGGGTGGGTCTAGAGAACAGGTAGAAAACATAAGCTCTTTCCTTCGCAATCCTTCTGGGTGAATTTCTTTCTTAGTATTTAGCACAATTAACCAAGAAGATAGGCTCTCTTCTGACCAGAGAAGGGCCTTGTGGTTACCAGTCAATAGTATGGATCATTATTATTATTGCTCTTATTGTTATTGCGTTTTCTCCAGCGTATGTTAGCAAGATGTGAAGGTGCTATGAAACAGTAGCAGATGAAACCACATAGGCACTGCTTCCTGCTTTTGCCAAAAATTGCGCTAAAATTAGTCCCTATTCCCCACAGAATTGAGCCAGGGAAAGCAATTTAGCTTCTCATCTTGTTTTTCTAGCAATCAGTCTGTAACAATTAAACTACTGGTGATAAAGAGAGGGCACTTTACTTTTTTGTGTGACCAAAACTGAAATTGTTCTCCATCATCAATTGTAGTGGCACTTGGTGTCATCATAGGAGGAGGGACCAGGCCAACAGGAGGTTTGAGGTACTGCATGTGGCACTCTGAACTTAATGGGAAAACTTGAAAATGTTCAGATTGACGTGGGATCACTGTCAACTACTTTCCTACGTTTTATTAGAAATCATACTTCCCCCTTAAAAAATCACCTTTTCCTCCAGTAATTCCCATCTGAGGATGTATCCTAAGAAAAAGCAGAGATTTATGTACAAAGATATTCATCACAATTTTTTTGAGTGAAATATTTAAAGTAATTAGAAGCAATTAGATGTGCTAAAATATGATAATCCCATAAAAGGGAATTTTATGTAGCCATTAAAATCACCTTTTCAATTTTTTTTAAATTTTTAACAGCTTTATTGATATATAATTTATATACCATAAATTTTACTGGTTTAAAGTGTAAATTCAAAGCTTTTTAGTGTATTTACAAAGTTGTGGAACTATCACTGTAATCTAATTTTAGAACATTTCATCATCCCAAAAAGAAACTTTGTACTTATTAGTAGTCACTCTCCATATCCCCAACCCATAAATTGTTAAGAAAAATACAAATGACCCAAAAGAGGATTGCACAAAGGAAAGGCACAGAAGAGGACATACAAATGAATAATATGCATATGAAAAGATGTTTAACTTTACTACCAGTGATAAAGGAAATGGAAATCAACACAATGAGATACCACTTTCCCCCATCAGATGGGCAAAAATGAAAAAGATTTGATAACATCTGGTACTAGTAAGCATGTGGGGAAGCAGGCATTCTCAGACACGGTTGGTAGGAGTATGAATTGTTATGACCTTTTTTGGAAGATAATCTGGCACCATTTACTTACTTTTTTAAAGCACATACCACTGGGGCCAGCAACCCCACTTTGGAAATCTATCCTCTAGCAATTAAAGGAGCAGTATGTGAGGATATATGTACAAAACTGATTTCTGCAGGGATTGCAAATTGCAGAGCAGTGTGCATAGTATGATCCCATCTTTGTGCCAGGCACTGCTTTTGGCATAAAAAAATACACGCCTACTTTCTGTCCTCCCAGCAGCCCCATGATTGCAGATCATATTCTCGCTCTCCAGAGGAGAAACTGGGCTGAGAGGAGTGAAGTGACTTCTTTTCCGGTCTTACACGAAGCTGCCAAGTGGCAGAGCCAGCATTCGTATCCAGGTCCGTCTGGCCCCCAAACCAACATATCTGCCCATAACACCTGGTTAGAATATCTGGTTAGAATGCTGGAAACTCCCTCAGTGGGGGCGGGTCTAATCTTTTGTGACATCGTTTTTAAGATGCAAAGTGAACTCCACTCTCAATGAAAGGGGTGGAAGTTTGTGGTGCTGGAATTGGGTGAGAGAAGAGTTAGTGGCAAACTGGGTTGTGGACAACATGTAAAATTCATTTATTCATTCATCCAACAAATATTTATTAGCACTTATTATGTGACAGGCACTGTCTAAAGCACTAAGGGGATGCATCAATGAATAAAACAGGGAAAAATCTCTGCCCTTGGGAATTTACATTTGGGGGATGAGGCAGACAGTTAACAAATCATATTATATACATAAAATTAAGCAGGGAAAGGAAATGGGGGTGTTGGAGGGGGCATTGCAATTTTAGAAATGATGGCCAGAAAAGGACTCCTTGAGAAGGAAACATTTGAGTAAGGACCTGAAGGATGTGAGAGAGGAGCCATGCAGATATCTGGTGGAAGAGCATTCTAGCAGAGAGAACAGTAAGTGCAAAGGACCTGAGGTAAGAGGACCTGGCATGTTCAAGGAGGAGCAAGAAGGCCTCTGGGGCTGGGACTGAGGGAGGAAGGGGGAGAATAGTAGATGATGAGGTCAGCCAGGGACCTGGGAGCCAGACTGTGTAGAGGCATGCCGGCCATGATTTTACTTTATCTTCAGAATAAGATAAGGAGCCATTGAAGAGTTACAAGAAGAAGCAGGACATGAACTGAAGTACATTTTAAGAGGGTCACTGTGCCTGCTGTGTTGAAAATAAACTGAAGGGAGGCAAGGATGGAAGAAGGAAAACCAAATAGGAGGCCAATGAAATGATTAAGGAGAAAGACCAGAGTTGCAGCAATGGAGGTATAAGAAGTAGTTAAGTTCTGAATATATGTTGCAGGGAGAGTCAACAGGATTTGCTGATGACTTAGATGTTGGATGTGAGAGGAAAGTTTTTCATGAGAAACTGGAAAATTGGACTTGTTCGTACTGAGATGGAGAGGCCTGCGGGAGGGTCAAGCTGAGGGTGTGGAGACCAAGGAACTGGTTGACTTGTGTGAGATCACAGTGACAGGCCACTTCAAAACACTCACCAGCTTCGTTCCTTAAATTCTATTGTGAATTGGACCTAGATGCCTCAGGACTGAAAGGAGACCTCCTGGGGTCTGCTAGTTTACATTCAGGGATGGAGAGCTCTACCAGTGAAGACTGAGACAGTCCCTTTCATCCTGAGCCGCGTCTGACTAAAAGCAAAAGAGAAAAGCAACAAGTTCAAAATTCAAAAGCCAAAAGTTTCTTATATAACTGTACAGTGAATATAAACAGAAAGCCGAGAGCCGTGCATTACGGGAGATGCCACAGGGAAAGATGTCTGTGGATGACTGAGCCTCTCCAGAGTAGAGTGGCAGGAAATCGTGGTAGGCAGAATAATGGCCCCCCAAAGATGTCCACGTCTTAATCCTCATGGCTTGCTTTCAAGCTGAGACTTAAAGGTCATGGCCTTCATCAATTTGTCCAGGAGAAGGAGGGCTCTTTTCCTTTCCCTGGCAGTTGTCTCTTTTCCTTTCTTCTTCACTCAGTGTCACTTTTCCAGCTTCCTCTGGAGACCTCCTATGATTCCTACCTTCCTATTTTCAATTTATCTTGATGCTTTTGTCATATGTGAGAACTTTTTAGAAATTCCAACACATTACACATTTGCAAAGCATTATGACTGCCTGCCTGCTAGGTGGGCACAGTCTCATGTGATGTGCTGGCTCAACTTGCCCACAAGTAGCATCCATCTAATAGGAATATAATGAATGTTACCACAGAGAAACACATGATAAGAGCCACAAGAACAAAATAGAAAATATGCTATGAATTCAGATCTGCATCACTGTCATCTTCTAGGAATCAACAGGCCAGGCAGGAGCCAAGGGCTTTACCAGAGAGCCTTTTTAAACCTCGTGCTAGCATTTGCCATCATTTCTGTATTTGTTTCATATTGCTACTCTGACAAATTACTGCAAACTAGTGGCTTAAAACAACACAGCTTTATTATCCTACAGTTCTGGAGGTCAGAATTCCTACAATCGGAGTAGCAGCAGGGCAGCGTTCCTTCCAGAGGCTCGAGGGGAGAATCTGTTTCCCTGCCTTTTCCAACTTCCAGAGGCTGCCAGCATTCCTTGGTTTATGACCCCTTACTCCGTCTTGAGAGCACATCATTGCAATCTCTGCTCCTATCTTCACATCGCTTTCTCTGACTCTGGCCCTCTTGTCTCCCTCTTATAAGGATCCCTGTGATTATACCGGGCTCGCTGGGCTAATCCAAGATAATCTTCTTATCTCAGGATCCTTAACTTAATCACATCTGCAAAGTTTCTTTTGCCAGGTAGTATAACATATTCACGGGTTCTGGGGGGGTTTTGTAGATGCGTTCTATTGAGTTGAGAAAGTTCCTCTCTATTCCTAGTGAACTTAGAGTTTTTATTCTGAATGGATGTTGCATTTTGTCAAAAAGCTTTTTCTGCGTCAATTGATATGATCATATAAGTTTTCTTTTGTAGCCTGTTAACTGATTGATTTTTGAATATTGAATTAGCCTTGCATGCCTGGAATGAATGCCACTTTGGTCATAGACTATGACTCTTTTTATACATGGCTAAAATCTAGTTGTTAATATCTTGTTAAGAATTTTTGCATCTATATTCATGAGAGTTATTGGTGTATACTTTTCTTTATTGTATGATGTCTCTGTCTGGTTTTGATATCAAGTTAATACTAGCTTCAAAAAATGAATTGGGAAGTAGTCCCGCCTCTTCTATTTTCTGGAAAAGATTGGCAGAATTGCCATGAATCCTTCTTTACACTTTTCATATAATTCTCCAGTGCAGCTATCTGGGCCTAGAGATTTCTTTTTTGGGAGTTTTTAAATTATAAATTCAACTTCTTTTCTAGTTATAGGGTTGTTCGAATAATGTATTTCATATTGATTGACTTGTGGTAGTTTGCATTTTTCAAGGAATTGGTCCATTTCATCTAAGTTGTCAAATTTACATGTGTAAAGCTGTTCCTTGTATTCTTTTATTAGCCTTTTGATGTCTGCGGGGTCTGTAGTGCTACCCCCTGTTTGATTCTGGCTGTTGGTAATTTGTGTCTTCTCTCTTTTTTTCTTTATCAGTGTTACTAGAAGTTTGTCATGGTATTAATCTTTTCAAAGAACCAGCTCTTTGTTTCATTGCTTTTCTCTATTGCTTTTCTGTTTCCAATTTCATTGATTTCTGCTTTTATCATTATTCTTTTCTTCCTTCTGCTTACTTTGAATTTATTTTACTCTTGTTTTTTTAGGTTCTTGAGGTGGGAGCTTAGATTATTGATTTGAGACTTTTCCTCTTTTCCAATGTGTGCATTTAGTGCTGTAAATTTTCCTTTTGACACTGCTTAAGCTGCATACCACAAATTTTCATATGTTGTATTTGCATTCAATTTATTTTTTTATTCTCCTTGGGACTTTCTTTTTGACCCATGGATTATTTAGAAATATGTTATTTAGTTTCTAAGTTATGGAGATTTTCCTGTTATCTTTTTGTTATTGATTTCTACTTTGAGTCCTTTGTGATCAGAGAACACAATTATTTTAAATTTTTTCAGGTTTGTTTTATGGCCAGGATATGGTTGAAAATAAAAGGATGGAGAGAGATGTATTGTGCAAAAAGTAACTAAGATAAAGCAGAAGTGGTTATATTAACATCGGATAAAATAGACTTCAGAGTAAAGAAAATGATCATGGATAGAGAAGAAAATGTGATGATAAAAGTGTCAAAATCCACTAAAAAGATAGTAATCCTGAATGTGTACGCACCAAAAAAAGAGCTACAAAAATACGTGAAGCAACAACTAGAAATAGATGCCTCCACAATTATAGTTGGACATGTCAATCACCCTTGCTCAACAATTAATAGAACAACTAGACAGAAAATCAATGAGGATATAGAAGAACTCAACAATGACATCAACCAACAAGATCTAATAGACATTTCTAGGACACCCCACCCAACAACAGCAGAATACACATTCTTTTCAAGTGCTCAACCTGGCTTATTTTCTATTTCTTGTAGACAGTGAATAATCGGCCCTGTATTTTAATCCACTCTGCCAATTTCTGTTTCTTAATAGTTGTATTTATAGTGCTTACATTTAATGCAATTATTGATATGTTAAAGCTTAAGCCTGCCAAATAATTTTTTTGTTGTCTGTTTGTTCTCTCGGTTTTTCATTTGTTGTTTCCTTTTACGGTCTTCCTGTGGGTTTGTTGGATATTTTTCAGAAATCTATTTTAATTTATCTGTAGCATTTTTTAAGTATATTCCTTTGCATAGGTTTTTTTCAGTGGCTTTTCTTGGTATTACATTATATATATATGATTTAAGACAGTCTACTGGTGTTATCAATTTGCCAGGTTAAGTGAAATATAGAAATCTTACCTCCCTTTATACTCTTTTTCCCTCCCCCATTTATAATATAATTGTCTTAAATATTTCCTCTGCATATATTTAGAACCACATCAGACAGTGTGATAATTATGGCTTCAACCATCAAACATAATTTAGAAAACACAAGCAGAGAAAGAAAGTCTATTTTATTTTCCCACATTTTTGCTTACTGTGTTACTTCTTTCTTCCTGATGTTCTAAGATTTCTTCTTTTATCATATCCTTTCTGTTTAGAGCAATTTCATTAGCTATTCTTTTGGGGTTGGTCTGATGGTGACAAATTCTTAGTTATCCCTCATCTGAGAATGTCTTGATTTTACCTTCATTCCTGAAGGATGTTTTCACTAGGTATAGGATTCTGGATTGACAGTACTTTTCTTTCAGCATTCAAAAAATATCATTACATGATATCAGCATCATGACAGAGTGAGTTCTCCCAGCAATCTCTCCCCTCCCTGATACAATGAAAAAGACATTCATACTCCAACAGAGGACATCCACACAACACAAAAGATGTCTGAGAGACCCACGCAGCCACATGTCAGAGGGTGGAGAGGCTGGAGACCCCCTCAGAGGAGGTGGAATGGGGTAAGAGAAAACGTCACTCCCTCCCCAAAAGACTGTGATCCAGGACTGTGTGCGGCCTCTGAGAGGGAAGGAAGGGGAGAGGAGACATTCGTTTGCAGGAACATCAAAGATCCCCGAGGTACCTCGCAGCCTAGGGGAAAGCCACTACCGGGGTGAAAGCTATTGTGGGGAGTGACCTTATCAAGCCAACACCCCAGCAGAGCATATAGAGACAGCACAGTGAGTAAGCCCACAAGAGCACACAGAAGAAAGTGCCCATCACCCTCACACACCCAGCACCAGCTCCAGTGCCTGGGATCCTGGGTGAATCCAGAGGGTTCAGAATATGTGGCTCTTGACCCCTACCCAGTGGCAATAGGTGGTAACTGTGACCAAATAATACCAGGATGCAAAAGGACAAAGCCACGCCTGCTAGCAGTACCAAAATTTATATTAAATCTCCATACCAGAGAGAAAATGACAAGCACCCAGAAAGCAGTCCTGAAGACACAGAAATATGTAATCTAAATGACAGAGAATTCAAAATAGCTATCATCAAAAAACTCAATGAGTTAAAAGAGAATGTAGAGAAACAATTCAATGAGTTCAGGAGCTACTTCACAAAACAGATTGAAACTATAAAGAATAATCAATCGGAAATATTGGAGAGGAAAGACAGAATCGATGAGGTAAAACAAAATATGGATTCCCTGAACGCTCAGGCAGACATCATAGAGGAGTGAATCAGCATAATCAAGGATAGACATATTGAAATGCTCCAGATAGAGAAGGTGAGAGAACTAAGACTAAAAAGAAATGAAGAAATTTTCCGAGAAATATCTGACTCAGTTAGGAAATGCAACATAAGAATTACAGGTATTCCAACAGCCAAGACATGGAAGCAACCTAAGTGCCCATCAACAGATGATTGGATAAAGAAGATGTGGTATATATATACAATGGAATACTACTCAGCCGTAAAACAGAACAAAATTGTCCCATTTGCAACAACGTGGATGGACCTTGAGGGAATTATGTTAAGTGAAATAAGCCAGTTAGAGAAGGACAATCTCTGTGTGACTCCACTCATATGAGGAATTTAAAAATGTAGACAAAGAGAACAGATTAGTGGCTACCAGGGGAAAGATGGGGTGGGGGTGGGCACAAAGGGTGGAGGGGTGCACCTACAACACGACTGACAAGCAATAATGTACAACTGAAATTTCACAAGATTGTAACCTATCATTAACTCAATAAAAATTTTTTAAAAAAAGAATTACAGGTATTCAAGAGGGAGAAGAGGAGAATGGAGCAGAAAGCTTGCTCAAAAAAATAATAGCAGAGAAGTTCCAAAACCTTGGGTAAGGAGATGGAAATTCATGTGGAAGAGGCTACCAGATTTCCTAAATATGTCAATGTTAAAGGGCCTACAGCAAGGCATATAGTGGTGAACTGGCAAAAGTGAATGACAAAGAAAGAATATTAAGGGCAGAAGGCAGAAGAAAATAACTTACAAAGAAACCCTTATCAGGCTTTCAGTGGATTTCTCTGCAGAAACCTTACAGGCTAGGAGAGACTGGAATGATATATTCAAATCTTTGAAGGACAAAAACTTTCAGCCAAGAATACTCTATCCAGTGAAAATATCATTCAGATATGATGGAGAAATAAAAACCTTCACAGATAAACAAAGCTAAGGGAGTTTATAGCTACAAGACACCCCCCCCCTCCCCGGTAAGAAATCGTCAAGAAGGCCTTCAGACCTGAAGAAAAAGGGAGAAAGGGGTTACAAAGCATGGAGTAAGGAGATAAATAGGTAGACAAAATCAGAAAATTGTATCTATACATCAGAACCAGTTAGTGAATACTCAAGTATAACATTAAAGATAAAGGGAAGGAAAATACCAAAAACAAAGATAATCCTGTCATTTTAACCACAAACTCACAACACAGGATGGAGTAAGATGTGAGAAAAACAATTTAGAAGGGAAAGAGGAAAGGGACTGAATTGGTTTAGTCTAAGGAAATAAGAGGCCATCAGAAAATGGACTATCTTATCTACAAGATTTTGAATACAAACTTCATGGTAATCGCTAAACAGAAAAGCAGAATGAGACAAAGAAACACAACATAAAAAACTACATAACTCAATTGGTAGACTGAAAAACATGGGAGGAGAAACAAAGGAAATGCAGGAGAACTAGAAACAAGTGATAAAATGGCAGCATTAAGCCCTCATATATCAATAATCACTCTAAATGTAAAGGGATTGAATTCTCCAATAAAAAGACACAGAGCACTGAGATGGATTAAAGAACAAGACCCAACAATATGCTGCCTGCAAGAAACACATCTCAGCTCCAATGACAAACACAGGCTCAGAGTGAAGGGATGGAAGATGATACTCCAAGCTAATGGCAGACAAAAGAAACCAGGTGTCACAATTCTTATATAAGACAAAGTAGACGTCAAGATAAGACAGGTAAAGAGAGACAAAGAAGGGCAGTATATAATGATCAAAGGGACACTCCACCAAGAAGGCATAACACTTATAAATATCTATGCACTCAACACAGGAGTACCAAAGTATATAAAGTAACTATTAACGAACCTAAAAGGAGATATTAATAATACACAATCATAGTAGGGGACATCAACAGATAGATCATTCCTATAGAAAGACAACAAGGAAGCAATGGAATTAAATGAAAAACTAGACCAGATGGACTTAATAGACATATATGGAACACTTCATCCAAAAACAGCAGAATACACATTCTTCTCAAGTGTGCATGGAACATTCTCCAGGATAGACCAAATGTTGGGAAACAAGGCAAGCCTCAATAAGTTTAAGAAGATTGAAATAATAACAAGCATCTTTTCCAATCACAATGCTATGAAGCTAGAAATTAATTACAAGAAAAAAGCTAACGAAAGTACAAAGATGTGGAGACAAAAGGAACCCTCATACACTGTTGGTGGGAATGCAAACTGATACAGCCACTATGGAAAACAGTATGGAGATTTCTCAAAAAGTTAAAAATAGAAATACCCTATGGCCCAGCCATCCCATTACTGGGTATCTATCCTAAGAACCTGATATCAGAAATCTCAAGAGTCCGTTGCACCCCTATGTTCATCGCAGCATTATTTACAATAGCCAAGACGTGGAACCAGCCTACATGCCCAGAAACTGATGATTGGATAAAGAAGATGTGGTATATATACACAATGGAATACTACTCAGCCATAAAAAAAGACAAAATCGGCCCATTCACAACAATGTGGATGGACCTCGAGGGTATTATGTTAAGCGAAATAAGCCAGTCAGAGAAAGACGAACTCTATATGACTCCACTCATAGGTGGAAATTAGCATATTGATAAGGAGATCTGATCGGTGGTTACCAGGGAAAAGGGGGGGTGGGGGGAGGGCACAGAGGGGGAAGTGGTGTACCCACAACATGACTAACAAAAATGTACAACTGAAATCTCACAAGGTTGTAATCTATCATAACATTAATAATAAAAAAAAAAAAGATGTGGAGACAAACAACATGCTATTGAATAAGCAATGGATTGTAGAAGAAATTAAAGGAGAAATCAAAAATATATCTGGAGACAAATGAAAATGAAAACATACCAACTCATATGGAATGCAGCAAAAGCCATATTAAGAGGGAAATTCATTGTAATACTGGCCCACCTTAACAAACAAGAAAAATCCTTAATAAGCAACCTCAAACTACACCTAACTGAATTAAAAAAGAAGAGCAAACAAAGCCCAAAGTCAGCAGAAGGAGAGAAATAATAAAAATCAGAGCAGAAATAAATGCAATTCAAACAAAAAAGGTAGTACAAAGGATCAATGAAACAAAGAGCTGGTTCTTTGAGAAGATTAAAAAAATTGACAAACTGCTCGCCAGACTTACAAAGAAAAAAAGAGAGAAAGCTCAGATAAATAAAATTAGAAATGAAAGAAGAGAAATAACAATGGATACCACAGAAATACAAAGGATTATAAGAGCATACTATGAAAAGCTATATGCCAATGAAATGGACAATCTAGAAGAAATGGATAAATTCTTAGCCTCTTATAACCTCCCAAAACTGAATCAACAAGGAATAGAGAATCTGAATAGACCAATCACAAGTAAAGAGATTGAAACTGTAATCAAAAGCATCCCCCAAAATAAAAGCCCAGGACCAGACAGCTTCCCTCGGGAATTCTACCAAACTTTCAGAGAGGATTTAATACTTATCCTTCTCAAGCTATTCCAAAAAATTAGGGAAGCTAGAACACTTCCTAACACATTCTATGAGGCCAACATCACTCTGATACCAAAGCCTGACAAGGACAACACAAAGAAGGAAAACTACAGGCCAATGTCGCTGATGAACATAGATAGAAAAATCTTCAACAAAATATTGGCAACCTGAATACAGCAATACTTCGAAAAGATCAATATCTCACTGTTGGCACCTGTTATGGGTTGAATTGTGTCCCCCCAAACACAAAGATATGTTGATGTCCTATTCCCCTGGTACCTGTGAATGTGGATTTATTTGGAAATAGGGTCTTTGCAGATGTAATTAAGTTAAGATGAGGTCATTAGTGTGGGCTCTGATCAAATATGACAGGTATCCTTATAAGAAGAGGTAAATTTGGACACTGTTCTGTCCAGGGGAAAAGGAGATGCTGCCACGCTACTGCCAGATGGTAGTGAACTTCCAGGTTACCCCCTGGGCCTCCTTTCACACCTGAGGAAGGGCTGCTGAGTGGGGCTGGGAGTTCCAGCTTTTCACTCAGGCTCCACTGATACCTCCCAGGTTGAGAGGTGTAGATGCCTTGTTACTGACATATCTTCTGCTGACACCATGAGGGAAGGTGACCTTGTTACTGCTGGGCAGTGTTGAAAGACTTGACTCTACTCCAAGCCTCCTCTGACACTACCCTAGTTTGGGTACCACATTACAGCCTTGTGACGGTAGAAATCTAGCCTCCCCACTTGGCCTTTGCGGGTGTGGGTGGGGATGGGGCCACATTTTTTCTGTAGTGCTTGGCTGAAGTAAAGCAATTATGGTCTAAACATTTCCTGTCATTCTAGGCTGTCCCTTTTCTGGTCCTTGGCTAAAGAGAGCAGGCTTTTCTTGGGGCTTTTTTTGTCTACATTCATTGGCGGTTCCAGGCTGCTGGACGCTGCAGTTCTGGGTTGTCACCTTCTTCAGCTCCAAGACTAGGAAAAATGAGGCAAAAAGGAAACCCAAGGAACTCACCACCATATCATTCCTTGGGTCCTAAGATCCCTAAATGGTCTTCCCTCTTCACTCCACTTTTCAGAGTCTCCATATGTTTGCTTTATGTACAATGTCAAGGGTTTTTAGTTGTATTTCATTGGAGAAATAGCAAAAAGTATGTGTACTCCATCTTCTAGAAAGCAGAAATCCTGGGCTTCTTTTTAAAATAATTAACGCAAACAATATAAACCAAAGGTAAAAATACTTTTCCACTCTCAGTCTCATTTAGAATCAAGAAAATGGGCATCCTCAGGGCCTGGGAATCTCTCTCTAAGGAAATATTACCTTTGGCTTTACTATCCCTTAGTCAATTGGAAAACTTGAAATACATACTTTTTTAAAAGAGTGCTTTAAGCTGCTTGTGTTCATTCCTATTCATCAGTTTCATTCAAATTGAGCTCCACAGAGCAACTTCCTCAGAATCACCTTGAGATGCTTATTAAAAAGGCATTCAGACCTGCTGAATCAGAGCCCAGGATTGGAGACTTGGAATCTGCATTTTAACAAGCATCCCCTACCCCTAAGAGATTCTGAGGTACCCTAACATTTGAGAGCCGCTGATCTAAACCAGTGATAAAATTGCTGAAACAGACCAGGCTACAGAAGAAGCCTTTTAACAGGCCTGGAGACTATCCTTTGGGAGCTATTAATCATTAATCAGGGCCCTCTGGGCAGACTTGGATCAACCAGTTACTAATCCCCCTCATTGTCTTCACAGCCAGTCAACTATTGTGCTGCTCTGCACAAATAAAATCTTGAAAAGTCCTCAGTTACTGCTTTGTTAAATTTAATTTGCTCTCTATCTACTTCACTGCCCTGATATATCATTCTACTAAACCTACCAAAGATGATGAAACTAGTCTGACAGGTTTTGTTCTTAGTGAAATCACACTTGGTCCAGTGAATAGAAACCATCCTGTTAAAATAATCCATTTTAGATTGTCTCCTGGAATTAATATCAAGCTTACTGATCTGGCCGCTTGCACTTCCTATTTCTTTTTTTGAAACCTAGCATCACATTTGCCTGTCTTCAGGCTCCTAGCACCTCTCCCAGTCTCCACAATGATGAGAATCAAAGTATCCTCAAGAGTGGTTTAGAAGTCTCATTTGCCAGCACTCCCAATGCTCTGAGAGATGTAATTTGTCCAGACCAGAGACTGGAATCAGGTTAAAGCAATGAGATTACTCGTAACACCCATTTTACCCATCCTGGACTTTTTTTTCTTTACCAACGTTTGGTCCAGACTCCTGCTATTCGAAGTGTGCTTGGAGGACCAGCTGCATCAGCATCACTTGGGAGCTTGTTAGAAACGCAGATTCTTGGGGCTCACCCAGACCTACAAATCAGAATCTCCATTTTAACAAAATCCCCAAGGTGATGCATATACACAGTGAAGTTTGAAAAGCACTGGGCTAGACTTCCCAGGATGAAAATTTCTCCTTGACAGAAAATATAGGTACAAAGTGAGAGCAGAGGGGGTCTGTCCTATCTTTATTACTCACTAGTGCATCATTGTCAGTTGTATCCCTTTCCTAAGTGTCTTCTTGCTCTTAACTTTTAAAAAGCTCTTTGTGTTGCCCTAACCATTCCTTGAAGGCCTCAGGTCTACATCTGGTGTTTAGCCTTTATTTTTTCCGATTATTTTACTGAGGTCATATTGGTTTATAACATTGTGTAATTTCAGGTGTACATTATTATATATCAGTTTCTGTATAGATTGCAGCACGCCCACCACCAATAGACTAATTTTTATCCATCACCATACATATGTGCCCCTCTAACCCTTCTGCCCAGCCCCCACCCCTTTCCCCTCTGGTAACCGCTAATCTGTTCTCCTTATCCATGTGTTTGCTTATCTTTCACATATGAGTGAAATCATGCAGTGGTTGTCTTTCTTTGTCTGGCTTACTACATCTGGTGTTTAGCCTTTTGAACACTGTTTATGCAGGTCTATACCAGCCTCCTCTCTCCTGCACTTACCTTTGGGCTTGTGGAGCTCCTTTACAAACTTTTTTTTCATTGGCGTATAATTGACATATAACATTGTATTAGTTTCAGGTGAACAACATAATGATTTGATATTTCTATACACTGCAAAATGATCACCACACTAAGTCTAACTAACATCCATCACTAAGTTACAAAAAATTTTTCTTCTTGTGACGAGAACTTTTAATATCTACTCTCTAAGCAACTTTCAAATATGCAATTAGAGTATTATTAACTATAGTCACCATGCTGTACATTACATCCCCATGAAATTTATTTTATAAGTGGAAGTTTGTACCTTTTGATCCCCTTCACCCGTTTCACCCACTCCCCACCCCCCACCTCTAGCAACCACCATTCTGTTTTCTGTATCTATGAGCTTGGTTTGGGGGTTTTTAGATTCCACACATAAATGAGAACATACAGTGTTTGTCTTTCTCTGATTTATTTCACTTAGCATAATACCCTCAAGGTCCTTCCACATTGTTGCGAATGGTAAGATTTCATTCTTTTTTATGGCTGAATAATATTCCATTGTAAAAATATAGTGCACATTTTTATCCATTCATCCATCGATGGACACTTGGGTTGTTTCTATATCTTGGCTATTGCAAATAATGCTGCGATGAACATGGGGGTGCATATGAATATCTGTTTGAGTTAATGTTTCCATTTTCCGTTTCCAAATTTAAACCGCTAAGAGCTGGAGGTAAGGGACAGTTCTTCATCAACAATCAACCAGGCGCAATAATCCTCTGTACAGGGAAATCTATTGGAGTCAAGGGAACAAACCACTCAGAAGGAGTAATCATATCTCTCTCCATCTGCATAGATCCTCAAACAACTCTAGATTAGCAAGAGGGTCCCTAAGACTGGCCCCTGGAGCACCTTGCTACTTATTCCAGAAAAGTGGACTATTCCACCTTTTGCTCTCAGTAAGTTATACGCGCTTACTAAGTAACAATCTGTGTAACAATAAGACCACACATCACTTTAGAGTGCCCCACAATATACCATCTATTTCTGGGAGTCCCACCTTATTTTTCTGATACCATTCCAGCTTCCACTTCTCCATGTCTTCTCCTTGCAAACCTACTTATAGAAATCTAACTGCTTACTGTTCAGAATGTGATACCAGTGTCCATGCTAACAGTGCTTTCTGTAGCTCCTCCTAAACCTTGCAATCCTTGAGGTGCCCAAATGGTTCTGGATTAGAAGGGTATCCTCCCCAACCCTGTGTCATACTCTGTCATCTGGGACTTGAAACAGCTATGATTTTGCTCACTCTCTCAAAGTTTCCCTTAGGCAGGTCCAGCAACTGATGATTCTCCTTTGCTTAACCATAGAAGTTGCAGGTCCGGAAAAGGAATCCACTCCATATTATCCTCTTAGAGCTGCTCTTATCTTTTTCTAGCCCTTCTCACTACCAAAAACTCTTTTCTTCTCTCATGGCTACAAAGCAAATGACCCCCTATATGTGAATGTGTGCAAATAGACACTGATGTGTGTTTCGGGGAGAGGGAGGAGGAGGAGAGATTGTATACTTTAGTAGTGACTGACCTCCAGTTAAATCAGTCAAAAGTGCCCAGTTATCATGGCATTCGATTAGTTTCCAAACATTTAGGGAATTTCTCAGATATCTTTCTAATTTTTTATTTCTAATTTAATTCTTTTATGGTCAGCGAAGGTACGTATTATTTTCATCCTTTTAAATTTATGACACTTTCTTTACAGTCCACCACGGTTTCTCACGGTGAATGTTCCTCATGCACTTGAAAAGAATATGTATTCTGCTGTTGCTGGGGGAAAGAGCTATAAATGTTAATGAGGACAAGTTGATTGACGGTATCTTAATGCTTGTCTACTTGTTCAATTGGTTACTGAGAGAGGAGCGTTAAAGTCTCCAAATATAATTGTGGATTTATCTATTTCTCCTTTAAATTCTACAAATTTTTTCTTCACATATTTTGCAACTCTGTTACTAGGTACATACATGTTGAGAGTTATGTCTTCTTATGATTTGACCCTTTCATCATTACGAAATATCCCTACATATATATCTCTGGTGATACTCCTTGTCTTAAAGTCTATTATATAATGTTAATATGGTCACTAGATTTCTTATGATTACTGTTTGTGTATATATATTTTTCTGTCCTTTTACTTTAACCTAAGTATTTAAACAGGGTTTATTACGGGAAGCCTTTTTTTTTCTAGTCTGATGAATTCTGCCTTTTATTTGGAGCATTTACTGTAATTATTGATATGGTTGTTTCTAAGTCTCCCATCTTGGTATTTTTTTCTATTTGTCTCATCTTTTCTTTGTTCTTCTTTTCCTCCTTTTCTCCTTTCCTTGACATTTCTTGAGTATTTTTAGCATCCTATTTTGGCTTTTTAGCCATATTTATTGTTTTATTTTTTAGTAGCTGATCTGGGGGTTACAAAATGTATCCATAACTTATCACAGTGTACTTTGAATTGATGTTGTACCAATTCACATATAATGTGAGAACTTTATAGACAGTACACTTCCTTCCTCTTACTGTTCTCCTTCCCATTCTACTATTGTTTTCATGCATTTTTACTTCTATTTAGGTTATAGACCCTACAGTACACTGTTATTCTTTTTGCTTTAAATAGTCTATTGTCTTTTCAGTATATTAAGAAATGTAAAAACAAATCTTTTATATTTACACAGATATTTACCATTTCCAATGCTTTTCATTTCTTCATGTAGCTCTGAATTTCCAGTTGGTATAATTTCCCTTAAGCCTGAAGAATTTCCCTTAATATTTCTTGTAGAGCAAGTCTACTGGATATGAATTACAGTTGATTCTCATTATTTGAGGTAGTTAGGTTCTGTAAAGCCACTATGCACACTGAGTTAACAAATACTGAACCACTGCTCCTAGGGGAAATACAGGGTTAGGTTCCTATGAGCCTCTGGCCAAAATATTTTCATCAACTGATCAATAAGAAACAGTTTTATGTTTCTATTTAAAGACACCTTATTTCTTATACAGTCATGTGTTGCTTAACAACGGAGATAGATTCCGAGAAATACGTCGTTAGGAGATTTTGTCATTGTGTGAACATCACAGACTGTACTTACACAAACCCAGATGGTGTAGCCTACTACACACCTAGGCTACGTGGTCCTAATCTTATGGGACCACTGTCATATGTGTGATCCGTCATTGACTGAAACGTCCTTATGTGGTGCTTGACTGTATATTGTTGATTCACTAACATTGAATTCATGGCCAACAGCACCATAACTCATGCCTAAAGGAAACTTATCTAACACATGTATTTTCTCTGTAAGGCATATCACAGCTTTCTTGCACTTAGGAACGCTAGAAAGAACTTCAGCACTTACCCTTGGGGGTCATTTTAAACAGCAAAACTACCGATAAAATTGTGAAAAATGTGGCACTAAATAGGCCATGGAAATGACATTTGTTTACAGCTCGAGAGTTCAAACAAGACAGCATTGCTTTGTTTGATTTGAGAGTTACAGATAAATTTTAGCAAGTAGGTGAATTTGCAAATATGGCATCTATGAATAATGAGATTATCTTATTATTTTATCTTCTCTGTATCTTATCTTTCTAGAATTTGTTGCCACCCTTTAAAGAATGTTGAACTTTTTTCTGGCAGGCTATCTCTTGTCTAATGCCTGAAAATAGTTGTTCCACATATATATTTTTTTTCATCTAGCATTTGGATTTATTATGATTTTCAGCAGGTGAGCTATGGGCAAGTTGGAGGCATGTGTCCCCCTCCCTCCTTCCCCGTCATTGGCACAGCCTGCAAACCCAGGACTTTTAATGAGCCTGCCTTGCTCCTTCTTTTTTTCATTTTTTTAATTGTGGTCAAAATAGCTTATAACATTGTGAAATTTCAGTTGTACATTATTATTTGTCATATACCATATAAGTATGCCCCTTCACCCCTTGTGCCCACCCTCCACCCCTTTTCCTCCTGGTAACCACTAAATTGTTTTCTTTGTCCATAAGTTTGTTTATATTCCACATATGAGTGAAATCGTATGGTGTTTGTCTTTCCCTGTCTGGCTTATTTAGCTTAACATGATATGCACTCAAGGTCCATCCATGTGGTTGCGAATGGGACGATTTCGTCTTGTTTTGTGGCTGAATAGTATTTCCATTGTATATACACACCATATCTTCTTTATCCAATCATCAGTCGATGGGCACTTGGGTTGCTTCCACGTCTTGGCTATTGTGAATAGTGTTGCAATGCACATAGGGGTGCATAAGTCTCTTTGAATTATTGATTTCAAGTTCTTTGGATAAATACCCAGTAGTGGGATAGCTGGGTCATATGGTATTGCTATTTTTAATTTTTGAGAAATCTCCATACTGTTTTACACATTGGCTGCACCACTTTGCATTCCCACCAGGAGTGGATAAGGGTTCCCTTTTCTCCACAACCTCTTCAACGTTTGTTGTTTTTTGTCTTGGTGATTATAGCCATTTTAACGGGTGTAAGATGATATCTAAGTATAGTTTTGATTTGCATTTCCCTGATGATTAGTGATGTTGAGCATCTTTTCATGTGCCTATTGGCCTCTGCATATCTTCTTTGGGAAAATGTCTGTTCGTGTCCTCTGCCCACTTTATGATTGGGTTGTTTGGTTTTTGTAGTTCATTTGTGCGAGCTCTTTATATATTATGGTGATTAACCCCTTATCGGATATATAATTTGCAAATATTTTCTCCCATTTTGTAGGTTGTTTTTTCATTTTGATCTTGGTTTCCTTTGCCTTCCAGAAGCTCCTTAGTCTGATGAAGTCCCACTTGTTTATTTTTTCTTTTGTTTCCTTTGTCTGAGTAGACATGGTATTTGAAAAGATCCTTTTAAGTCTGATGTCAAAGAGTGTACTGCCTATCTTTTATTCCAGAAGTTTTATGATTTCAGGTCTTACTTTCAAGTCTTTGGTCCATTTTGAGTGTATTTTTGTGTATGGAGAAAGATAATGGTCTACATTCATTCTTTTGCATGTGGCTGTCCAGTTTTCCCAGCACCATTTATTGAAGAGACTTTCCTTTTTCCATTGTATGTTCTTGGCTCCTTTGTCAAAGACTAGCTGTCCACAGATGTGTGGTTTTATTTCTGGGCTTTCAATTCTGTTCCATTGATCAGTGTGTCTGTTCTTGTACCAGTTCCATGCTGTTTTGATTACTATAGCTTCGAA
This sequence comes from Equus quagga, assembly GCF_021613505.1. NCBI lineage: Eukaryota > Metazoa > Chordata > Mammalia > Perissodactyla > Equidae > Equus > Equus quagga. Next base: position 28,293,356 of record NC_060276.1, on the reverse strand, counting down.
ATATATTTTGAAGTCAGGGATTTCGATGTCACCAGCTTTGTTCTTTTTTCTCAGGATTGCTTTGGCTATTTGGGATCTTTTGTTGCCCCAGATGAATTTTAAGATTCTTTGTTCTATTTCTGTGAAGAATGTCATTGGGATTCTGATTGGGATTGCGTTGACGCTGTAGATTGCTTTAGGTAGGATGGACATTTTAACTATGTTTATTCTTCCAATCCATGTGCATGGAATATCTTTCCATTACTTTATGTAATTATCAATTTCTTTCAGTAATGTCTTATAGTTTTCCTTGTATAGGTCTTTCACCTCCTTGGTTAAATTTATTCCTAGATATTTCCTTCTTTTTGTTGCAATTGTAAATGGGATTGTATTCTTGAGTTCTCTTTCTGTAAGTTCATTATTAGAGCATAGAAATGCTACTGATTTTTATAAGTTGACTTTGTACCCTGCAACTTTGCTGTAGTTGTTGATTATTTCTAATAGTTTTCCAATGGATTCTTTAGGGTTTTCTCTATATAAAATCATGTCATCTGCAAACAGCAAGAGTTTCACTTCCTCAGTGCCTATTTGGATTCCTTTTATTTATTTTTCTTGCCCAATTGCTCTGGCCAAAATCTCTAGTACTGTGAATAAGAGTGGTGAGTGTGGGTACCCTTGTCTTGTTCCTGTTCTCAGAGGGTGGCTTTCAGTTTTTCCACATCGAGTATGATGTTGGCTGTGGGTTTGTCATATGTGGGCTTTATCATGTTGAGGTACTTTCCTTCTATCCCCATTTTATTGAGAGTTTTTATCATGAATGGATGTTGGATCTTGTCAAATGCTTTCTCTGAATCTATGGAGATTATCATGTGGTTTTTGTTCCTCATTTTGTTAGTGTGGTGTATCACATTGATTGATCTGTGGATGTTGAACTATCCCTGTGTCCCTGGTATGAATTCCACTTGATCATGGTATATGATCTTTTTAATGTATTGTTGTATTCGGTTTGCTGATATTTTGTTGAGGACTTCTGTATCTATGTTCATCAGCAATATTGGCCTATATTTTCCTTCTTTGTGTTGTCCTTCTCTGGCTTTGGTATCAGGTGATGTTGGCCTCGTAGAATGTGTTAGGAATATTTCTGTCTTCCCCAATTTTTTGGAATATTTTGAGGATAGGTAATAAATCTTTGAATGTTTGGTAGAATTCTCCAGAGAAGCCATCTGGTCCTGGGCTTTTATTTGGGGGGAGGTTTTTGATCACTGTTTCAATCTCTTTACTTGTGATTGGTCTATTCAGATAGATGCACCACTATGTTCATTGCAGCATTATTCACAATAGCCTAGACTTGGAAGCAACCTAGGTTCCCATCAAGGGACAAATGGATAAAGAAGATGTGGTATATATACACAATAGAATACTACTCAGCTACAAAAAAAGGATGAAATATTGCCATTTAGGACAAAATGGATGGACCATGAGGGTGTATGCGAAGCAAAATAAGTCAGAGGGAAAAAGTCAAATGCCATATGATTTCACTCACAAATAGAAGATAAAAACAACAAACAAACACATAGAGACAGAGATTGGATTGGTGTTTACCAAAGGGGAAAGGGGGAGGGAGGAGGGCAAAAGAGGTTATTAGGCACATGTGCATGGCAATGGATTGTAATTAGTCTCCAGGTGGTGAACATGATGTAATCTACACAAAAATAAAAATATCATGATGTACACCTGAAATTTATATAATGTGATAAACCAATGTTACTGCAATGAAAAAAATTTAAAAAATAAAAACCTAGATGGTATAGCCTACTACACACCTAGGCTGTATGGTATAACCTATTGCTCCTAGGCTGCAAACCTTTACAGCATGTTACTGTACTGGATACTGCAGGCAATTGTAACATAATGGTAAGCGTTTGTGTATCTAAACATAGAAAGTGTACAGTAAAAATACAGTATAAAAGATAAAAAGTGGTACGCCTATATAGGGCACTTACCACGAAAGGAGCTTGGAGAACTGGAAGTTGCGCTGGGTGAGTCTGTGAGTGGTGAGTGAATATGAAGTCCTAGGACATTACTGCACACTGCTGTAGACTTTATAAACACTGTACACTTAGGCTACACCAAATTCATAAAATAATATTTTTCTTTCTTCAATAATAAATTCACTTTAGCTTACTGTAACTTTTTTACTTTATAAATTTTTAATTTTTTTAACTTTTTGACTCTTTCGTAATAACACTTATCTTAATACACCAACACATTGCACAGCAGTACAAAAATATTTTCTTTCTTTATATCCTTATTCTATAAGCTTTCTTCTATTTTCAAAATTTTTAATTATTTTTACTTTTGAAACTTTTTTGTTACAAATCAAGACACAAACACACATATTAGCCTAGGCCTACAGAGGGTCAGGATCATCAATATCACTGTCTTCCACCTCCAGATCTTGTCCCACTAGAAAGGGATAATAACACGTATGGAGCTGTTATCTCCTATGATAACAATGCCTTTCTCTGGAATACCTCCTGAAGGACCCACCTGAGGCTCTTCTTCAGGAGGTGTCACTCTTTTCAGAAATATGTCCACTTTGGTTTGCTTAGTTTGTTTCTTTTTTTCATCATAGATTTGCTTGTAAGTAGATAATTCACCACGAACATTCCTCTCTATTAATGCAAACGTTTTGGTATTGGGGTCCAAGTTTTAAGGAGTTTGTTGAGGTCTGCAAAATCTTCTGCTAAACCCTTCACTGAATTTTCTCGAAGGTTCTTCTTCCTTTTCTTCTCCTGTGGTTTCCTTTACTCTCACCTCTTCTTCAGCTCTGAGTTCCTGTTCCAATAACTCCTCATTAGTCAATTCCTCAGGAACCACCCATGTTAAAGTTGTTTGCCATCTCAACCACAACCTTGTTGATTTTTGCAACCTCTTCATCCTTGGAAAATCCTTTGAAGTCATGGATGAATTTCCTGGGTGTCTTCTTCCAGATGCCATGCATACACTCCTTGGTGACATCATCCCAAGTCAAAGCATGGTTCTTTTGGGTTGGGGTAGCTGGCTTAAGAAACAGAAAGTTGTTTCTCACAGTTCTGGGAGATGGAAGTCTGAGATCAAGATGTCAGCAGAGTTGGTTTCTCCCTAGGCCTCTCTCCTTGGTGTGTAGATGGCTGTCTTCTCCCTGCGTCCTCACATAGTCTTCTCTCTGTGCATGTCTGTTTCCTAATCTCTTCTTCTTATAAGGACACTAGTCCCATTGGATTAGAACCCACCCTAGTGACCTCATTTTACCTTAATTACCTCCTTAAAGGCTCTATCTCTAAATTCAGTCATATTCTGAGGTAGTGAGGGTTAGGGCCTCAACATGTGAATTTGGAGGGGGACACAATTCAGTCCATAACACATTCTCTTCTGGTGTGGGGGTGTGTGTGTGGCTTTCCAACAGTTCTTTCTGTCTCCGGATACAAGAACCAGTTCCTCCTCCCACCTCTCCAAGCCTAAAGGTATAACAAGTAAGCCCCTGACCTTGTTACAGCCTCAAGCACACTCTCAAATTATCCAGTCCCAAGTGACTGATGGAGAAATTCCAGCCTCCAAGAAAAGAGGCTGTTCAAAGCCTTCAACCAAAGCCAAATCCATCTCTGACTAATGTGCAAGCAAGGTTCTTGATGCAGTCATAGATGTTGTAGTCCTTCTAGAATTACGTCAGTGTCTTCCTCAGTTGCAGCAATAGCCTGGGCAAAGGTCCTCCTTGGGTAGTAGGCCTTAACAGCTACTATAACTCCTTGATCCATTGGTTGAATCAAAGAGGTGGCATTTGGAGGGAGAAACATCACTTTGATATTGTGATGAAGATTACCAATAAAAGGAGGATGTCCACAAGCATTATCAACAATAAGCAAAATCTTGAAAGGCATGTTGTTCTCCAAACAGTACTTCTCCATTTTGCTGGCATAGCAAATCAGGAGGGCATCTTGAAAAAGGAGCTTGGTCACCTATGACTTCTTATTGCTCCTGTAGTACACTGACAGTGTGTGCTTACTGATATGCCTGAAGGCCCTGGGGTTCTCACTGTGCCAGAACACAAAGGGTTTCAATTTGTAGCCTAAAACATTGCCCCAAGCAAGATTGTTATCCTGTCCTTAAAAGCCTTGAAACCTGGCATTGACTTGGCCTCCTTATGGATGAAAGTCCTTCCAGGCATCCATTTCCAGAATAGGGAGGTTTCATCCATTTTGAATATTTGCTCTGGCAAGTAATTTTCCTCCACAATCAGCTCATTTAGAGTTTCCAAAACTTCTTCAGTTGCCTTAACATCAGCACTCGCACACTCACCACTCACTTTCACCATATGTAATGAATAACAATTCTTGAATCATTTAAAACACTCAGAGCTAGCAGTAAATTCAACATCATAGTAGTGTCCAGCTTTTTCTTTCAACATCACAAACTTTTTGCTTTGGTTGTATTCACCATTGTGTAAAGACGGATACACTTCTGTGTCTGGTCTTCGATCCAGGTCATTAGAAAGTTTCTCCATGTCTGATATAGGCCCTTCTCGAATTTTTGTTAGTCTCATTGCCTTCAATGAAGTGGATCTTTTAACAGTTTCCACTACTTTGTTCTTCTTCAAGTTCATAGCTATGGTGGGATGGGACATGCCTGACTGGTGAGCAATAACCATCACTGATTTTTCAGCTTCGTAGTATTTAATCATTTTTAATTTCATTTCTAGGTCAATCATTTGACATGGCTTCTTACTGGAAATATTAGCAGTGGATTTTGTATGCTTAAGGGTCACGATGAACAAAACAACGTGAGATTAAATCAAGCACAAAAGAAAATTATGCAAGCAAGAGACACAGTAAACATGAGATGTATGAGGCTGCTGTCAGCATAACATGGCATACTGTTTTATAGTAAACTTTTTTTTGTAAGTTGAAAGAGTACACTCTAAAATAACAATAAAAAGTATATATAGTAAATACATAAAACTGTAACATAGTCATTTATTATCATTAAGTATTATGTACTGTACATAATTGTATGTGCTATACTGTCATCAACTAATTGCCACAAGTAACTCAAAGGAGGTTTCAAAAGCACTTAACTGTTTCTCAAAGTTGTTTTTCAGTTATGTTAAGAGATGCAATCACCAACCACCCTGAACTTGTCCAAACTCCACTGTAAGAGTGACACCTGTGCAGACGGGCTGAGAAGTATCCAAAAGTTACCTTTGCTTCATTTTAATGTTAAGATCTCTACTCTAGGAGAAGCTTAGGCCTGATTACCATAACATGTGATGTATGTGGAAGCATGTTTTCAAACTGTGTCTGTGCGAGTGAATACTCACATGTACGTGTAACGGTGAAACTTCCCTTTTGCATATTCACTCCCTACCAAAAATAAAAGACATCTGCTTTCTCTTGTTTGGGGAGCCACAGCTTCGGAAGTGATTCCCCATGGTCTCCTTATTTGCTGCAAAGAAAATTTACTTTGTGTAACAACTACTTCTGGTGAAGGCTTTGATTTCAGCTCACCAAGAAGGAAACTCATATTGGTTTGGTAAAAATATTTTTATATGACTGGAAACACAGTAGGTTTGTTTACACCAGAATCACTACAAACACATCAGTAATGCATCGTGCTATGATGCTACAACATCACTAGGCAATAGGAATTTTCCAGCTCCATTATAATCTTATGGGACCACTGTCACATATGCAGTCCATTGTTGACCAAAACATTGTTATGCTGCGCATGACTGCACAAAAATAGAGTGATGGATTAAAACGGCGGAGCAAAATGGCAGGGTGAGCTGACCTGGGACCCACTCCCCTCCAAACTTCAACAAAGGACTGGAAAAAACCCCTGAATTTTAGCTAATAAACCTAATGCCAGGACTCAGAGACCTACAGTATCAAAAGAAGGAGGACGGAGACCCTGCTGCCAGCCTCGGAGGAGCTGGAACAGGGTAGGAGAGAACTTCGTTCCCTCCCCTAGAGTCTGGGATCGACGCCGCGGGTGTGGGAAGGAGCAGGGGAGGGGCCATGCGACTGGGGGATCGTCTAGGACTCCCGCCACTGGTACAATGGAAACCCGCTGACAGGGGAAAGCTTCTGTGTGTGGGGACTCCATAAACCCAGGGCCCCGGGAGACCAGAGAACAGAACTGATCCGAATCCAGATCGGTGAGTCAGAAAAACCACCCCTCCCCCGGCAAAGAGCGCTAGGCGCCGCCATCTTGCCAGAAGGCGGAGAGCTCAGAACGCATGGCTCTCGACCCCCATCTAGTGGTGACAGGCTGTAACTGCAAGCAAATTCTACCACCATGCGAAAAAATCGCTCCTCTATGATCCAGCAATTTATAAAAGCCCCAGACCAGAAGGAAAACAATAAAAACACAGAATTAAGTCCTGAGGACTTGGAAATAGGTAAACTAAGTGAAAATGAGTTCAGAGTAGCTATCATCAAAAAACTCAATGAGGTAGAGAGAAAGATAGAGAAACAAGCCAACGAGTTCTGGAGTTACTTCACAAAAGAGATTGAAATTATAAAGAAGAATCAAACAGAATTACTAAAGATGAAAAACGCAATGGACCAGATAAAACAGAATACGGATTCCCTGAATGCCCAGGTGGACACCATAGAAGAGCAAATTAGCATAATCGAAGATAGACAGGCTGATTGGCTCCAGACAGAGGAAGAAAGAGAACTAAGGATTAAAAGGAATGAGGAAAGTATTAGAGAGATAGCAGATTCAATGAGGAGAAAGAATTTAAGGATCATAGGAATTCCCGAGAACTGGAAAAGGAAAACGGAGCAGAAAGTGTGCTTAATGAAATTATAGAAAAGAACTTCCCAAATCTAGGGATTGAGGGAGAAATGTGTTTAGAGGAAGCTTTCAGATCTCCTAGATTTGTCAATGTAAAAAGACCTACTGCAAGGCATATAGTAGTACACATGGCAAAAATGAAAGACAAAGAAAGAATACTCAGGGACAGCGATCGCAGACTCTAGGGGAGGGAGCGATGTTCTCTCCTACCGTTCCAGCGCCTCCGAAGGGCACAAATTTCCAAAAGAATAATCCGGTGCATAAGTTAACTGAGGAGGAGCTGTTGGCATTTACAACATGTTTGCTTTCACAACCAAAGTTCTGGGCCATTCAGACATCAGCCTTGCTCCTCCGGACAAAACTTGAAAGAGGAAGCACACGCCGAGTGGAACGGGCAATGAGGCAGACACAGGCTCTTGCAGATCAATTTGAAGATAAGACTACATCTGTATTGGAACGTCTGAAGATGTTCTATTGCTGTCGAGTACCACCTCACTGGGCCATTCAGCACCAACTTGCAAGTTTACTCTTTGAGCTTGGATGTACCAGTTCAGCTCTTCAGATATTTGAGAAGCTAGAAATGTGGGAAGATGTTGTCATTTGTTATGAAAGAGCCGGGCAGCATGGGAAGGCAGAAGAAATCCTTAGGCAAGAGCTGGAGAAAAAAGAAACACCAAGTTTATACTGCTTGCTTGGAGATGTCCTTCGCGACCACTCCTACTACGACAAGGCCTGGGAGCTGTCCCGGCACCGCAGTGCCCGTGCGCAGCGCTCCAAAGGCCTCCTTCATCTGCGGAGCAGGGAGTTTAAGGAATGTGTGGAGTGCTTTGAACGCTCGGTGAAGATCAATCCCATGCAGCTCGGTGTGTGGTTTTCTCTCGGCTGTGCCTGTTTGGCCTTGGAAGACTACGGAGGGTCAGCGAAGGCATTTCAGCGTTGTGTGGCTCTAGAACCTGACAATGCTGAAGCTTGGAACAATTTATCAACATCTTATATCCGATTAAAACAAAAAGAAAAAGCTTTTAGAACTTTACAAGAAGCCCTCAAGTGCAACTATGAACACTGGCAGATCTGGGAAAACTACATTCTCACTAGCACCGATGTTGGGGAATTTTCAGAAGCCATTAAAGCTTATCACCGGCTCTTGGACTTACAAGACAAATACAAAGATGTTCAGGTCCTTAAAATTCTGGTCAAGGCAGTGATTGATGGGATGACTGATCGAAGTGGAGATATTGCAACTGGCCTCAAAGGAAAGCTGCAGGAGTTATTTGGCAGAGTAACTTCAAGAGTGACAAATGATGGAGAAATCTGGAGGCTATATGCCCAGATATATGGAAATGGGCAAAGTGAAAAGCCTGATGAAAACGAAAAGGCGTTCCAGTATCTATCTAAGGCATACAAGTGTGACACACAGTCCAGTTGTTGGGAGAAAGATATTACATCATTTAAGGAAGTGGTTCAGAGAGCCTTAGGACTCGCACATGTGGCTATAAAATGCAGTAAAGGCAAATCCAGTCCTCAGGAGGCTGTACAAGTGCTTTCTTCGGTTCGACTCAATTTACGGGGCTTGTTATCTAAAGCAAAGCAACTTTTTACAGATGTGGCAAGTGGAGAAATTTCCGGGGAGTTAGCTGATGAAATAGCAGCTATGGACGCCTTGGTAGTAGAGCTCCAAGACCTAAGCAACCAATTTCGAAATCAGTATTGACCATTCTGGGAACAATTTCTGGAAAAGGCACTTTCACCTTCTGGAAGTTCTCTTATACCTGTGTATCTGAAACACAAGATATTGATTTTTTAAATAAATTTCTTTTTTATGGCTAAAAAAAAAAAAAAAAAAAAAGAAAGAATACTCAGGGCAGCAAGACAGAAGAAAATACCCTACAAAGGAATTCCTATCAGACTTTCAGCGGATTTCTCTACAGAAACCCTGCAAGCTAGGAGAGAATGGAGTGACATATTCAAAACTTTAAAAGGTAAAAATCTTCAGCCAAGAATACTCTATCCAGCAAGAACATCCTTCAGATATGAGGAAGAAATTAAATCTTTTCCAGACAAACAAAAGTTAAGGGAATTTGTAATCAAAAGTCCTCCACTACAAGAAATCGTCAAGAAAGCTCTCATACCTGAAAAAAGAAAAAAGGGAGAAAGGGGTCACAAACCACAGAGTAGGGAGACAGATAAATAGAACCAGAATAGGATAGCAAATATTCAACTATAGCATTAGGATAAAGGTAAGGAAACTACCAAAGCAAAGACGATCTTATCACTCTAACTACAAACTCATAAGATGAGTTGGAATAAGAGATGAAAATAATAATTTAGGAGGGAAAGAGGAAAGGGACTAAATCAGTCTAGGCCAAGTAAGTAAGAGACCACCAGAGAATAGACTATATTATACACGAGATTCTAAAAACAAACTTCAGGGTAGCCACTAAAGTAAAAAACAGAACAGAGACACAAAACATAAATAAGACAAAATCTAAGAAACCCAGCATAAGAAATTGCAGTATCAAATGGGTAGGCTAAAGCACACAGGAAAAGAAAAGCAGGAAAGCCAGATAACGAGCAACAGATTGACATCATTAAGTCCACATGCATCAATAATCACTGTCAATGTAAACGGATTGAACTCTCCAATAAAAAGACACAGAGTGGCAAAATGGATTAAAGAACAAGATCCAACAATTTCTTGCCTCCAGGAAACACACCTCAGCCCCAAGGACAAACACAGGCTAAGAGTGAAGGTGTGGAGGAACATACTTCAAGCTAATAGCAAGGAAGAAAAAGCAGGTGTTGCAATTCTTATATCAGACAAAGTGGATTTCAAAATAAGACGGGTAAGAGAGACACAGAGGGACAACATATAACGATCAAAGGGACACTTCATCAAGAAGAAATAACGCTTATAAATATCTATGCACCCAACACAGGAGCACCAAGGTTCATAAAGCAACTATTAACAGACCTAAAGGAAGATGTTAAAAACAACACAATAATAGTAGGGGACCTCAACACCCCACTCACATCAATGGACAGATCATCCAGACAGAAAATCAACAAGGAAATAGTGGAGCTAAATGAAAAACTAAAACAATTGGACTTAATAGACATATATAGATCACTTCATCCTAAAACAGCAGATTACACATTCTTCTCAAGTGCACACGGAACATTCTCAAGGATAGGCCATATGTTGGGAAACAAGGCAAGCCTCTACAAATTTTTTAAAAATTGAAATAATAACAAGCATCTTCTCCAATCATAATGCTATAAGGCTAGAAATTAATTACAAGAAAAAAGCTGAGAAAGGCACAAAGATGTGGAGACTAAACAATACACTACTGAACAAGCAATGGATCATTGAATAAATTAAAGAAGAAATAAAAAAATACCTGGAAACAAATGAAAATGATAACATGCCATACCAACTCATATGGGATACCGCAAAAGCTGTATTAAGAGGAAAATTCATCACAATACAGGCACATCTTAACAAATAAGAAAAATCCCAAATAAGCAATCTTGAACTACACCTAACTGAACTAGAGAAAGAAGAACAAATAAAGCCCAAAGTCAGCAGAAGGAGAGAAATAATAAAAATCAGAGCAGAAATAAATACTATTGAAACAAAAAAGGCAGTAGAAAGGATCAATGAAACAAAAAGCTGGTTCCTTGAGAAGATAAATAAAATTGACAAACCCCTAGCCAGACTTACAAAGAAAAAAAGGAGAAAGCTCAAATAAACAAAATCAGAAATGAAAGAGGAGAAATAACAACAGACTCTGCAGAAATACAACAGATTATAAGAGGATACTACGAAAAACTCTATGCTAACAGAATGGATAACCTAGAGGAAATGGATAAATTCTTGGACTCCTACAATCTCCCAAAGCTCACTCAAGAAGAGGCAGACAATTTGAAGAGACCAATCACAAGGAAAGAGATTGAAACAGCAATCAAAAACATCCCAAAGAATAAAACCCCAGGACCAGATGGCTTTCCTGGGGAATTCTACCAAACTTTCAGAGAGGAATTAATAGCTATCCTTTTCAAGCTATTCCAAAAAATTAAGGAGGATGGAACACTTCCTAACACATTCTATGAGGCCAGCATCACGCTGATACCAAAGCCTGACAAGGACACCACAAAAAAAGAGAACTACAGGCCAATATCACTGATGAACATAGATGCAAAATTTCTAAACAAAATTTTGGCAACCAGAATTCAGCAATTCATCAAAAGGATCATACATCATGATCAAGTGGGATTCATACCAGGGACACAGGGATGGTTCAACATCCGCAAATCAATCAACGTGATACACCACATCAACAAACTGAGGAATAAAAACCACATGATCATCTCAATAGATGCAGAGAAAACATTTGACAAGATCCAACAGCCATTTATGATAAAAACTCTGAACAAAATGGGCATAGAAGGGAACTACCTCAACATAATAAAGGCCATATACGACAAACCCACAGCCAACATCATACTCAATGGGCAAAAACTGAGCACCATCCCCCTGAAAACAGGAACGAGACAAGGATGCCCTCTATCACCACTCTTATTTAACATAGTACTGGAAGTCCTGGCCAGAGCAATCAGGCAAGAAAAAGGAATAAAAGGAATCCAAATAGGGAGGAAAGAAGTGAAACTCTCGCTGTTTGCAAACGACATGATCTTATATATAGAAAACCCCAAAGAATCCAATAGAAAATTCTTAGAAGTAATCAACAACTACAGCAAAGTTGCAGGGTACAAAATCAATTTGCATAAATCAGTAGCATTTCTATGTTCTAATAACAAACTAACAGAAAAAGAACTCAAGAATACAATACCATTCACAATCGCAATGAAAAGAATAAAATACCTTGGGGTAAATTTAACTAAGGAAGTGAAGGACCTATATAATGAAAATTACAAGGCCTTTCTGAAAGAATTGGATGACGACATAAGGAGATGGAAAGACATTCCATGTACATGGATTGGAAGAATAAACATAGTTAAAATGTCCATTCTACCTAAAGCAATCTACAGATTCAACGCTATCCCAACCAGAACCCCAATGACATTCTTTACAGAATTAGAACAAAGAATCCTAAAATTCATATGGGGCAACAAAAGACCCAGAATTGCTAAAGCAATCCTGAGAAAAAAGAACAAAACGGGAGGCATCACAATCCCTGACTTCAAAACATACTACAAAGCTACAGTAATCAAAACAGCATGGTACTGGTACAAAAACAGGCGCACAGATCAATGGAACAGAATTGAAAGCCCAGAAATAAAACCACACATCTATGGACAGCTTATCTTCGACTAAGGAGCTGAGGGCATACAATGGAGAAAAGAAAGTCTTTACAACAAATGGTGCTGGGAAAACTGGAAAGCCATATGTGAAAGAATGAAAATTGACCATTCTTTTTCACCATTCACCAAAATAAACTCAAAATGGATCAAAGACCTAAAGGTGAGACCTGAAACCATAAGGCTTCTGGAAGAAAACGTAGGCAGTACACTCTTTGACATCAGTATTAAAAGGATCTTTTCGGACACCATGCCTTCTCAGAGAAGGGAAACAATAGAAAGAATAAACAAATGGGACTTCATCAGACTAATGAGCTTCTTCAAGGCAAATGAAAACAGGATTGAAACAAAAAAAAAACAGCCCACTAACTGGGAAAAAATATCTGCAAGTCATATATCTGACAAAGGCTTAATATCCATAATATATAAAGAACTCACACAACTCAACAACAAAAAATCAAACAACCCTATCAAAAAATGGCCTGGAGACATGAACAGACATTTCTCCAAAGAAGATATATGGATGGCCAATAGGCACATTAGAAGATGTTCGTCATCGCTGATCATCAGGGAAGTGCAAATCAAAACTACACTAAGATATCACCTTACGCCAATTAGAATGACAAAAAATATCTAAATCTAATAGTAACAAATGTTGGAGAGATTGTGGAGAAAAAGGAACCCTCATACACCGCTGGTGGGAATGCAAACTGGTGCAGCCACTATGGAAAACAGTATGGAGATTCCTCAAAAAATTAAAAATAGAACTACCATACGATCCAGCCATTCCACTACTGGGTATCTATCCAAAGAGCTTGAAGTCAGCAATTCCAAAAGTCCTATGCACCCCAATGTTTATTGCAGCATTATTTACAATAGCCAAGACATGGAAGCAACCTAAGTGCCCATCAACAGATGATTGGATAAAGAAGATGTGGTACATATATACAATGGAATACTATTCAGCTGCAAAACAGGACAAAATCATTCCGTTTGCAATAACATGGAGGGACCTTGAGGGAATTATGCTAAGTGAAATAAGCCAGTTAGAGAAGGATAATCTCTGTATGACTCCACTCATATGAGGAATTTAAAATTATGGACTAAGGACAGTTTCATGGATACCAGGGGAAAGGTGGAGTCGGGGGTGGGCACAAAGGGTGAAGTGGTGCACCTACAACACGAATGACAAACATTAATGTACAACTGAAATTTCACAAGATTGTAATCTATCATTAACTCAATAAAAAAAAGAAGCAGAAAAAATCAATAAAATAAAACAAAATAGATTAAAGAGCTCAGTCTTTAGAACAAAAAAAAAAAAATAGAGCGATGGTCTCAAGAACCCCCAAGTACTAGTCCCCCAGCTTGAACAACTATCAATTCAGGGTCAATCTAGTTGCATCTATATCCACACTCATTTCTCCTCCACTGGATATTTTGAAGCAAATGCTACATATGATATTATTTTATCCATAAATATTTCAGTACATTTCTCTAAAAGGACTCATTTTTAAAGCATAACCACAATATTATCATACCTAAAATATTAACAATAATTCCTTAATATCATCAAAGATTCAGTTAGTATTCAAATATCCCTGATGGTTTTATAAATCTTTACAAATATTTTTTGTTCATATAAGCATCCAGATAAGAGCCACATATTGCAATCGGTTGATATATCTTTTAAGCCTCTTTTAATCTATACGTCCTTCCATCATTTCTTTTTTTCCATTGGAATTTATTAATGCAGATGTTAGATAGTTTGTCCTGTAGAGTCTCCCACTGTCTATGGATTTTGGTGATTACATCCCAGTAGTGTATTTCAAGTAAACTGGTGGTCAGATCTAGAGATTTGTTGAGATTGAGATTTGGTTTTTTGTTAAGACAAGTTAATAGGTGATGCTGTGTACTTTCATCAGAGGTACATAATAATGACTGGTTGTCTCTCTTTTTGTGATGTTAACAGCCATTTATGATCATTGCCTAGATCCATTATTTCATTAAAGATTACCAAATGATGATAGTCTATCATTCCTTCTTCACCCATTAGCTGAAGTACTTCTATAATGAAAAACTTCCCATCATCAAGTTTTTGGTTATGCCAAAGTATAATTTGTATAGAAAAGGCTGCAGGGACAACCTTGCTGATATAGATCTCCATATGCATTTCAGGTTGGGCTCCAAAATGTTTATAATCACACCTTCAGCCTTTCTTTCCAAAGCATACCCTCCATGCTAGTGTGTCTGAGTCCAGCCTTAACCACAGGGAAATCAGGAGAAAGATTTTAAAATATATAAAGCATTAATCCAGGAGAGTCAACATACATTCCTATGGAATTCCAGAAAGAAAGAAAAACAAGAAAGATGAAGAAGTAATAAAAAAAAATTGAAGAAAATTTCTGATAACTGAAGAAGGATTTCAGTTTGAAAAGATCACTGGATGGTAAGTAGGATGAAAGAAAAAGACGCATCTAAACACATCCTTGTGAAATTTTAGGATATTGGGAATAAAGGGAAGATTCTTAAAGCTTCTAGAGAGAAAAAAAAGCCTGTCTACAAAGAAATCGGAACCATCATTATCAGCACTAGATGCAAAAACAAAAACACACTAGAATAATATGTGTAAAGTTTGAGGGAAATTGACTTTGAAACAAGAATTCTATATTAGTTAAATATAAGAACATAAATAGGCCTTTTTAGGCATGAAATAACTCAGAAATTTTACCTCCCAGTTATCCTCTCTGAAAAAATTAATTACTTGAGGATTTATACAACAATGAAAAAAAGAGATCCAAGAAAGATGAAGAAGCATCTGAGAAGCAGAGACACTAACCCAGAAATGCAATGAAAAAAAATCCTAAAATAACAGCTGTGCAGGAGGGAGGCTTAGAAAGAGTCAGCACACACAGAGCGTTTAACAAATAGTCTATTCAAACAGCTAGAAGACATGAGTAATATAATGACAAGAGCACAAATATCTTTCACCAACAGAGGGTGTGATGTTAAGCGAAAGAAGCCAGACAGAGAAAGACAAATACTGCATGCTTTCACTCATATGTGGAGGATAACAAGTACATGGATAAAGAGAACAGATTAGTGGTTACCAGAGGGGAAGGGGGTTGGGAGGGTGGGTGAAAGGGATAAAGGGGCACACGTGTATAGTGATGGATAAAAACTAGGCTACTGGGGGTGAGCACGATGAAGTGTATTCAGGAATTGATAAACAATAATGTACACCCGAAATTATACAATGTTATAAACCATTATAATCCCAATAAAATCACTTAAAAAACAAAAACAAAAACAAGATAATTAAAAACTCTAAGAAAACAAACTTCCTCAAAAAGTCATGATCCATATATAAAACAATCTAAAATACAGCATAACTGAGTAATTGGTAGAGTGTAAGAAAAAAGAAACCATTTGAACTGGAAATTTGTGCTATTCCCCTTCGTGTGGCTCAGAAATAAGGATATAAGATTACATCTCCTCCAGTGATCAAATTACACACTCTGATTCTGCAACAAATAACATTTACAAAATCATAATTTTGTAAATAAGGTTTAATGGCTCAGAATCAACCTATAGACAAAGGACAAATATACTTACAGAATGGAATGTAAATATGAAAATGATTTAAACTTTGACAATGTAACTCTAATCAAATAACACAGAAGTTGGGAAGACTTTCCTCATTTTACAGAGTGGAGCCTCAAGAGGTAAGTATAAATGGAAATTTAAGTACATTATGCAAAGGATTAAAGGTCAACAATTGAGCTAAAGAGGAAGGAGAGATCTAAATTCCTCATCTGACATGTGGAGAGTTAATCCTGCTTAAAGGAAATAAATCAAGATTTTGAAGTAAAAGCGTCTCATTTAGAATTATGGAATAACCAATGGAAGAGCAAAAAAAAATCAGAAATGGTCAAAAGAGACTCAAGAGTATCAAAAGATACTCTAAGTAGTAAGACCAGGGGTAGGAGCAGGAAGAATCCTTGTGCTTTTAATTTTCTAACCTCCTATACTGTTATTCCACTCATTCGTTCATTCATTCAACAAATACCTTACTGTACCAGGCATTATTCGAAGCCCAGGAATACAGGGATGGACAGGGTAGGGAACATTGCTGCCCTCCAAGAACCCACATTGTGGTGGGGGGAAGGTAAACAATAAACAAGTAAATCTCTTCTTTAAAAAGATATGTACACATAGTTTTAAAAGCAATGAAAATTATAAGACAAGATAAACATATGCCCTTGAGTGACCACTCCGAAGAATGAAATTTGAACTAAAATAAATACTTTCTTATATAAGAAAATGTAAGGGATCTTGATCCCTTCAGGAGCCTCGACGGCTCCCATGCTAATGTACATACCCACTTCTCAGCAACCAGCTCAAGAAACCAAGGAATTTAGGGAGAGACAGCCTTTGTCAAACGACAAAAAGTCTTGCTACACACTTACCCCAGGGCAGTGATTGGCACCTGCCTTACTTTTACTACAAGGGCCCTTTCAAGTGTTTGTTTCCAGAGCAAGGAATACCTGCTCCAAAGCGACTTGCTGGGAAACATTCAAATAGCACTTTCTTTCCCCAGTGTTTCCCTAACCCAAGTCCAGAAACACCGACAAGAGGTCCAGGCTCATCTTAATGAAGTCTCCAGAGACGCAGAATGAAGGGAGGCCTCTTATATAGGCACAGCCACCTACTCGCCCTTGACAGCAAAGCCCATATGTAGGTCCTAAGTAGCGGCTGTGATGCTACTATAGGTTACCGATACCTTTTTGAAACACACAACATGAAGCACCTTGATTTCTGGCGGCTCATGACCTACTCAGCATTCTGTGCTACACAGAGGCAAGTTTTTGGCTACAGCAAGAAAACAGGCTAAAGAAGCTCAGTAGAGCTATTTCACCAAGCCTCACTCACCAAGTATTCCCAGGAGATCATTCCCTTACACTCCTTACCGTCTCTCTCCCAACATGGTCATAGCATAACAGTCATTGAGGTCATCATCACCTTCATGAGAATGGCCCACTTTCTTTCTTCAGCTGGACCACTTTCTGCCCCAGTTATCTCTACTTTATTCTTCAGAGACATAAGTGCTCCACCTCCACAGACAGCCTAACCCTGTCATGTCTGCCTGGGGACCCCAATTTGTGCAACAGTTCTAAAGAGTCTTCTAATCCACCATGTCCAAATCCACCTCCACTGCCCACCACAAGCTAATTGAACAACAGCCAAAAAGAACAAGCAAACTAGATTTTGGAAGAGGCTTCTTGTTGCCATATACCTTATACCACAAAGATGACAGGGCCATGAACCTCCCAAAGGCCAAATTTGCTTACCATACTTCGCATCCATCTACTAGAATACTGTCTTCTCAGAATAATTGCAGCTTTCTCCCTCATTCCAAGCAGCTAGATCACAACCCTTTGCTTTCAGGCAATAGATGTCAATTACCTACTATGGACCAGACACTGTGCTGGATGTGAGTCATGGCTTCCCAGGGGCCATGCGGTGCCTTTGGGCAAATTTGAAAAAGGCACTCGTTCTCCAACAGACACCTCTGTGCCAGGGTGCATGACTTGGTGAGTATAGTGAAGGCTGGATTTCAGTCCTCACAGGCCCTCTTGACCAGATTCCCTTGTGCAGTGAACAATCTGCGTGATTGTACATAGCAGGCCTATAGAGATTCAACAGTCAAAAAGAGCCTTGTCACTAACTGGAAGCATTCTAGGTTCCGCCAAGAAGGCCCATGGGACATCTACATTTGCCAAAGATCTATTCTAACTCTCCTCCTACAGCGTCTGCTCCACCTGCCCCTATTACATATTTAGGGACCACTCCCTGGGCCCAATCACATTCACGGAGATTATGAGGCCTGTCATCTTCACCTCCAGCTTCTCCTTTTCCATGTATATCCACTTCATCTTTCACCATTCCTTTCTAGACCCAGCTGGTCTCAACCCCACCCAACACCCCACCCTGCACCCTACATCCTTAGGATTCAATGTTGCAAAATGAGAAACCCAAAGACGTAATACAGGAGATTCTAGAGCAAGCCACTACCTCCAGTACTGATCTCATCCCACCTCATTTAGCAGGTAGGGAGTGAAAGGTGGAAGCGGCATGTCCAACCCTGCTCTTCCTTAGGCTGATCAAATCTCCCCACACAGATGGCCAGCATCTATTGAGAGTAGTCTCCAGATCCCTCTGCCTTGGCCAAAGACTATGTTCTTTTTACCTCATCTTTGGATCCAGCAACTGAAGCAAACCCAGTGAAGACAACCTTTGACATTACTAAGCGAAACACGTAAAACCTCAGTTGGAAGCACCTACATTTCCATCTTCCCCTAGCATTTAAGGCTTCAGCCAAGAGGGAGATTATATACTCAAATTTATCAAATTTTTTTATTTTATTGCCTCTAGCTTTTGAGTCATAGTTAAAGAGCCTTCCTTACACCAAGTTTAAACGGGGAATTTGTTCATATTTTCTTTTAATATTTGTATGGTTTCATATCTTACATTAGGATCTTTGATCCATTGAGAGTTTATTCCTGTGTATGGTGTGAAGGTTGGATCTAATTATGTATTTTTCCAGATAGCTAGTCAATATATCCAGCACCATTTATTTAAAAATCCATCTTTGCCCCAGTAACATATATTTCCTTTTTTAAAATTCTAGTGATGAGTAAAATGTTAAAGAAGAAAACAAAAAAATCACCAAAAAAACCTCACCACCTAGAGAAAATTACAAATTACATTTTGGCAACCATACTTCTCTACCTTTCCCTATGCACATGCGTGTGCGCGCACACACACACACTTTTATAAGAATGGGATTTCATACATGCTCTTTTTACCACGGACACCTTTATTCATACTTTTTTGCCCCCATCCCTAAACATAATTAACAGCCCAGTGTGTGTCCTTTGGCACTTTTGTTATGTTCTATACAAACCTATGCATACACATGTAGGCTGTTTTTATTTGTTTTACAAAAATGGGATTATATTACATACACTTCTCAGCATCATATCTTTCCCACTTAGCAATACTTTGAGGAACCTCTCTAAGTCAGCAGGTATAGACCTAATTCTTCCTTTTTAATGACTAATATTCAGTGATATAGATACACCAGATTTCTATACCATTAAGTATTGATGGGCATTGATTTTATTTCTCCTTTTTTGCTACTGCAAACTGAGCTGCTACTAACATCTTTGTGCATGTATCCTTATATAGTAGTGTTCTTGTTTCTGTGGTACTTTTTACTTTAAACTCTTCTATACTGTTTGAATTTTTACCATGAACAACTATCAATTTTATTTAAAACAAAACAAAACAAAACACATCAGTGTATAGAGCTTGGGCTTTGCAACCGGACACATCAAATTCAAATCCTTGAAGACTCAGACACTGTTGGTGGGAGTGTGAAGTAATGCATCCACTTTGCAAAACTTTTTGGCATAATTTACTAAACTTGAGCATGCACATACCCTATGGCCCAGCAGCTTTACTCCTTAGCACATCCAAGCCAAATGCATGCACATGTGCTCTAAGAGACATGGCAAAGACGCTCTTATCTCTTCTATTTGTAATAGCTCGAAACAGAATACTCCGAATGTCCAACAATAGTAAAGATAACTAAATTGTGGTATAGTTCTACAATAAAATACTATATAGAAGCTCTTCTAAAAAATGGGATCTGTGGACACCTGGGGAATCCCCAAAACCCTCACAGAGGGTCCTCAAGGTCAAAACTCTTTTTATAATAATACTAAAATATTATTTGCCTTTTTCATTATGTTGACATTTGCACCAATGGGGTAAAAGCAAAGGTAGATTAAAAAAACAGTTGGCGCCTTAGCAGAAATCAAGGCAGTGATAGCAACAGTACAGGTATTCATCGCATTCTTCACTCCACACACTCACAGCAAACAAATTCTCAAGGAAAAGTACCTGTTTGAGTTGCAAGCTGAGCTAGACACTTTTTTCATGGAACATCATTTCTACTTGAAAGGATGACTGGCAGACAAACTATGGTTATTCAGATTTAGGTTTTTGGCAGACATTTCCTTGCAAATGAACCAAGTGAGTCTGTCACTTAACTGAAAGTATTTGTTACCTATGATAATATCGGAGCTTTCAAATAAAAATTCAAATTTTGGAAAATCTATTTCTCACCACGAGCTTGACAGCTTCCCAAAGCTTAAAGACTTTTCTGATATCTTTGGTGATACTAACACACGTGAATTTTTGATAACGTGTATTAAAATGTGTCAGCATTTGGAAGGTCTGCAGACCTCAGTGAAACAATATTTTCCAAATGGCAAATGCAGGAGGTTACAAAATCAAGCAAGAGCAAAAGATCACTTAGAAGTGCACGGTAGACTAATGGATGTTTTAAACAACTGTACTAAGGAATAATTGACATACTACAAATGCACATATTTAAAGTACACGATTTGATAAGTCCTGACATATGTAGACACCCATGAACCCAGCACCATAATCAAGATAATGACCATATCAAAAACTCCAAAAGTTAGCTCATGCCTCTTTGTAATCTCTCACTTGCACCTCTCTCTCTCCTCCCTACACCATCCCCAGGTAACCACTGATCTGCTTTTTGTCACTATAGATTAGTCTGCTTTCCTAGAATTTTATATAAATGGAATCGTATAGTATGTACTCTTTTTGTCCAACTTCTTTTACTTAGCATAATTATTTTAAGATTCATTCATATCGTTGTATGTAGTATTTCATTGTATAGATACACCATAATTTATCCATTTGCCTATTGATGGATATTTGGGTTGTTTCTAGTTTTTGACTATTATAAATAAAGCTGCTGAAACATTCATGTACAAGTCTTCGTAAGTCCATAGGCTTTCATTTCTCTTGGGTAAATACCTAAGAGTGGCTAAATCATAGGGTAAGTGTTTGTTTAACACGTTTTGCTGTTGTTAGTGCCGTGGCGTGGATTCCGACTCCTAGTGACCCTGTGTACAGCAGAGGGAACCCTGCCGGTCTTTTTGCGCCATCTGCTCACCTTCCAGTGCTTTATCAGACAATGCTTCACTGCTATCCACAGGGTTTTCATGGATGATTTTTTCAGAAGTGGGTGGCCAGGTCCTTCTTCCTAGTGTTAGTCTGGAAACTGTTGAAACCTGTCCAGCATGGCTGACCCTGCTAGTATTTGAAATACAGGTGGCATAGTTTTCAGCATCAGAGCAACACACAACCACGACAGTATGACAAGTGACAGATGGATAGTGTCATTCCTTGGCCCTGGCAGTGAAAGCGCCAACCACCAAGGCTGACCATCAACAATTTTAGAAATGCTAAAATCATGTATTTACACATCTACTAAATTTATTTGGTGCATTCCAGCATACCGATGTCATGTCTCCGTGGAATGCTCATTTGTATCTGTTGCTTCTTGATGCATGAAGCCTAAAGATGGTGAAACTGCGCATGGTCCCCATCTTAGTGCCTCTCCTCCCATCGTTCCTGTGCCTTCTAGGGTTGAGTTAAGACCTCTGAAAGCCAGGCCCTTCCAGCTGCATACAGTGTCGGTATTCTGACGTATTTGCCAAGACTTTAGGTCATATGAACGTCACATTTCTCACTAATTCTCTTCTGTTTTGGAAAATATAATTATTTTCATTAAAATATGTTACTTATATTAACATGTAATGAATTTATTGTTTTCTAATTTAAATATTTTTTTAATTTCTCAGTTTTAATTTCTAAAACAATAGATATCAACAGCTATAACCCACCTAAACAAAAGTTCTTTAGATTCTTCAATAACTTTTTTTTTTTGAGGAAGATTAGCCCTGAGCTAACTTCTGCTGCCAATCCTCCTCTTTTTGCTGAGGAAGACTGGCCCTGAGCTAACATCCGTGCCCATCTTCCTCTACTTTATATGTGGGACACCTACCACAGTATGGCTTGCCAAGTAGTGCCACGTCCGCACCCGGGATCCGAACCGGTGAACCCGGGCCGCCGAAGCGGAACATGCGCACTTAACCGCTGAGCCACGGGGCTGGCCCCAGATTCTTTAATAATTTTTATAAACATAAAGGAGTCCCAAGACCAAAAAGTTTGAGAACTGCTGTGCAGCAATGAAAACGAGCAACTACTGCTACTCACAATAACATTTACAAATTTCACAAACAGAGAGCAAAAGAAGCCAGACACAAAAGCATATGTATTGTATATTCTATTTGCATAAAGTCCTGAAACAGGAAAAACTAATTTATAATGTTAGAAATCAGGCTGGTGGTTACTCTTGGGGAAGCAGGAGAGGTAGTGGTTTAGAAGGGAGATGTGAGGGGTTCTGGGATGATGTCACTGGGCTGTTTCTTGGCCTGAATGCTAGTTACATGACTATGTTCAAGTGGTGATAATTCATTGGTGTTTCATGCTTTTTTCCATACATATGTTTTGCTTTGCTTTTTTAGAAGTGGAAAAAAGTTCCCCCCATCTTAGCTCTGCCATTTTCTAGTCATGAATGGAAAAAGTTACTTGGCCTCTCTTCATTTATTCAATAAACAATTCTTGAGGACCTACTCAGTCCAGGCACTGTGCTACACAGTAGGAATAGTAGCAGCACATAACACACAGTCTCAGCCCTTTGTAGTGCAGTGCAGAAGAGACAACCATTAAAAACATCATGACAGGGGTGCTAAGTCTTACTACAGGAGAGGCATGGGTTGCTGTAGAGTGTATAACGGGAGACTTAACCTTGCCCAGCGAGTCTGGGATGAGGAGGTGACACTCAGCTGAGCTGTGCAAGATGAGTAGGAGCAGGCCGCAAAAAGAATGGTGAGGATTGCCACTTGACATCTCTGCTTGGCTGTCTAATAGGCATCTCAAACTTAACATGCCCAAGCTGAATTGTTGACTTTCCCCCTCCCTACCCTACTGCCACCTGACCGACCTGCTCCTCCTGCGGTCTTCACGACATCAGTAATGGCAATGCCATCCTTCTGATTCCTCAGGCCAAATACTTTGGAATCATCCTGAATGTCTCTCTTTCTGTCGCACCCCATATCCACTGACAGCCTTACTCAAAGTTAATGAAGTTTCAGCTTCAGGGACCCTCACTTTCCAAGGCCCTAGAAAGGTCCCTAGGAATGTGTTACATTGTCATATATTTTTGTAAAATTTGGAAAGGTAAGATATTTTAACTGCAGTCAATTAAGACCGCTGTGTCTTTCCACTCCAACTGCCTTCCATCACATTTCCCCTCGTATTGAATGGTACTGGAGTGACCATGGACATTTTTTGTGTTCCTGATTAGGTGAAGTTGAGTTGGGGACACATTTAGCTGGGCTTTGGCAGATACATTTATGTGGTTTGCAGTCACTTCTTGGTGGCATGACAGAACAGTGGAAGACCAGAAGTCACATTGTGATAGGAATCTGCCCTATGGTACTCGGCACTGGCAGAATACAGGTAGTAGAGGTGATACAAGTTTGAAATGTACATAGCCAGAAGCTGATTTGTGGAAAATTCTCCCAAAGCATAGAATTGTGTGCAGAGGATTTGGTTCTTATTGATGTTCAAATAAAAATGAAATTTCTCTCGTTAAAAATATACTGAATAAAATGGCTATAACTAACAAGACAAAAAATAACAAATGTTGGAGAGGATGTGGAGAAAAAGGAACCCTCATATGCTGCTGGTGGGAATGCAAACTGGGCGGACAATGTGGAAAACAGTATGGAGGTTTCTCAAAAAATTAAAAATAGAAACACCATCTGAACCAGATATCCCACTATTGGTTATTTATTTTAAAAAACATAAAATCAACAATTCAAAGAGATTTATGCACTCCTATGTTCATTGTAATGTTATTCACAATAGCCAAGATGTGGAAGAAACCCAAGTGCCCATCAATGGATGAATGGATAGAGAAGATGTGGGGTATGCATATAATGGAATACTACTCAGCCACAAAAAATGACAAAATCGTCCCATTTGCAACAACATGGATGAACCCTGGGGGTATTATGCTAAGCGAAATAAACCAGACAGAGAAAGACAAACACCACATGATTTCCCTCATATGTGGAAGATAAACAAACACATAGATAAGGAGAACAGATTAGTGGTTACCAGAGGGGAAGCGGGTGGGGAGTGGGCGAAAGGGGTAAAGGGGCACATATGCACGGTGATGGATTAAAAACTAGACTATTGGTGGTGAGCACCATGCAGTCTATACAGAAACTGATATATGATAATGTACACCTGAAATTACACAGTTATAAACCAATATGAGCTCAATAAAAGAATTTTTTAAAGAATGTGCTGAATAATGCAGCACATGCAATTATTAAGTGCAGCCTCTTTTTTTCTTTTTTGATGGGAATCCTATTAAGTAGAATTGATCAGAATCCCTGTTTGTAGGGCACTGAGTATGTGTGTGAAGTCACACACTTGTTAGAGGAATCCCAGCACACCAAACCATGTCTTAGGGTAACTGGCCCATCTTGTCCTGACAAAGTCTGCCTGGGCGTTCTGACTTTTTTCTCACTTTAAATACATACTCACTCTTGTACTTAATTTTGTATTCTTTTATTTTATCCAAGGCCCTACAAGTTATATAAGCTTCAGGCCCTACGTATGCAGTACGACCTTGCTCACACTCTATATCCAACCAGCAAGTCCAGATGGCTATACTGTCAAAATATATCCACAATCCAACTCCTTCCCACCACTTCAACAGCCACTCCTCCCGCCCAAGCCGCCATCATCTCTCGCTTGGATTTTGCAACAGCCTCCTGATCAGTTTCCCTGCTTCCTCCCCATCATTTTCCATCTGCAGTCTATTCTCAACAAAGCAGACAGAAGGGTCTGTTCATAAAATAAATTAGATTATGTAACTATTCTGCTCAAAACCCTCCAATAGCCTCACATCTCGCTCAGAGCAAAAACCCAACCTACCTGCCCCTTTATGATCTAGCCTCCAGCGGCCAATATGGCACCATCTCCTACCATGCTTCCCCTCGCTCACTCCACTCCAGCTGTACCATCCTCCTTGCTATTCCTCAAACACACCCCACAAGAGGCCCCCTCACAGGTTTGTACTGGCTTCTTCTTCCCTCTAGAAAGTTCTTCCTTCAGACACCCACATGGCTTTTTCTCTCACCTTCTTCAAGTCTTTGCTTAAATATCACTCTCTCAATGAGGCTCACCTTGACCTCCCGATTAAAAATTTCACCCACCTACCCACACTCCTCTGCACTCTTTTTTCTTTTTTTTGAGGAAGATTAGCCCTGAGCTTACATCTGCCAAACCTCCTCTTTTTGCTGAGGAAACCTGGCCCTGAGCTAACATCCATGCCCATCTTCCTCTACTTTGTATGTGGGACGCCTACCACAGCATGGCATGCCAAGCAGTGCCATGTCCATACCCAGGATCCGAACCAGCGAACCCCAGGGCCACAAGAAGTGGAACATGCAAACTTAACCGCTGCACCACCAGGCCCACCCCTCCTCTGCACTCTTTATCCCACATACTTGCGCTCTACATTTTCTTTTTCCCCATAGCCCTTATCACTTTTTAAAACACTAGAGAGTTTACTTATTTATCATATTCATTATTTTCTCCCTCTCTCCTCCTTCTAGGATACAAGCTCACAGGCACAAGAATCTTATTTTACTCACTGCTGTATCCTTAATACTTAGAATAGTGCCTAGCACCTCGTAGGCATTCAATAAATACTTGTTGAATGAATGAATAAGTGAATCAAGAGTGGTCCAGGCAGAGGGAAGAGCATGTGCAAAGATCTTGAGATGAAAGAGTATGTGGCTTATTTAAGGAACTCAAAGAAGTCTCAAGGAGAAAGATCAAAAAAGGAGAGTGGCCTACACTGAGTCTGGCAAGGCAGGCAGGAACCAGAGGGAGAAGGGCTCTGTAGACCACAGTACAGATACTGAACTTGCGAGCAAGCAAAATCCACTGAGGAGTTACAATCAAGGGAGTGTGTGACCATAGTTTGAGAGATCACTGGCAGTTGTACAGGAAATGGATCAGTGTGGTGAGGGGAGGGGTGAGGATTGGAAGCAAAGAGACTAGTTAAGAGGCTATTAGAGTAGTTCAGGCAAGAGGTGATGGCGTCCCAGACTAATTTGGGTGATGACAGTGGATCTGGAGAGAAGTGGAAAGATACTTTATTTAGGAAGTAGAATCAGAAGACTCTGATGATGAACCAAAGGAAGAAGTGATTTTGATAAGAAGGGTGTGGTCATCCCTGCTTGCTGACCGCTGCTAGAAGATCAAGCTAACAATGACTGAAAAGTGTCTATTGGAATTTAGGGACGGGAAAGTAATTGACAATCTTGTCAAGAGCATTTTCCATGAGATGGAGATGGTGAAATTCAGCCTGGGTGCACTGACAAATGAGTGGGGTCTGAGGAAGTAGAGGTCACTCTACATACCTACAAAGCATCTAACACCTAGTAGGTCCTCAATATGTGCCTCTTTCTGCCCTCCCTTCCCTGTATTAAAGATATTGCATACTTAACATATGCATAACATAAAGATGTTGCATAACTGCAACAGTATCGCCAATTAAACTCTAGGTAAAGAAAAAATGTTAAATTAAAATAATATCATAAGTAGTTAAATATTTACTATTCCTTTGGTATCAGATTTCTTAGGGTAAAATATTAAATTCAGATATTAATGAGGAAAACAGCTGGTACTGAATATTCAAGCTCCCAGAGGAACACATTAATGACTCATTTTTAAAGCTGGACAGCTTCACACTTAATCTGTTCGAGGAATAGGAACACAGTCATTTCTCAATTACCGTTTTATAAAATGAATATAAATTTCTCATTAGTCTGTTCCCAAAATGGAAACGACCTTTTAACATTGCAATAATAGATATTTGTTGTAAGAAATTTGGGCATCAAATTAGTGTATAAAGAAGAAAAGGGCACAGAGTTTCCGTTTTGCAAAATAAAAAATATTCTGTGGATGGCGGTGGTGATAGTTACATAACAATTGAATGTACTTAATGCCAATCAACTGTACACTTAAAAATAGTTAAAATGGTAAATTTTATGCTATGTATATCTTACCACAAGTTTTTTTTAAAAAAAGAAAAGAAAGCTCACCCTCTAATCCCATTGCTTAAGTTAGCATATAGGATTCGTTCTTTATTCATTCATTCACGCACCAACAGATATTTATTGAATGCCTGCTATACACCAAGCACATGTGCAGGTGTGGAGAATACATTAGTGAACCAAACAAAATCCTTCTCCTTGTGGAGCTTACTTCTAGTGAGGGAGAAAAAAATAAATAAACGGGGAAGTACAAATTATGTCAGATGGCGATACATGACAGAGAGAAAAATAAGGCAGAGAAGGGAAATAATGAGTGATCAGGAGGCTGTAATTTTATACAAAGCAGACCTCACTGATAAAGTGACATTTGAGCAGAGACCTGAAAGAAATGAGGGAGCAAGTCATGCAGATATCTGAAAGAAGAGCTTCTCAGGTAGGTGGAATGGCCAAGGCCAAGGTGCCAAGGCAGAAGTATGTTTGGCATGTCCAAGAACAACAAAAAAGCCAGGATGGCTGGAATGGAGTAAATTGGGGGAGAGGAGTAGGAAGGGAAGCCAGGAAGGCATAAAGGCGCACAGATCACGTAGGTCTCTGAAGGTCATAAAAAGGACTGAGTGAGGATGGAAACCATTGGAGAGTTTTCAGCAGAGGAGGGACCTGATATGACTTCAGTTTGGAAGGATCACTCTGGCTGCTGTGTCGAGATTAGACTGAAAGAGGGCAAGGCAAGAGGCAGGGAAAAAACTAGGAGGGTATGGCAATAATCCAAGCGGAGAATGATGGTGGCTAAGACCAGGGTAGCGGCAGTGCAGACGGGGAGAAGGGCTCAGATTCTGTACATATGTGGAAGGTAGTGCCGACAGCATTTGTTGAAAGACTGGATATAGGCGGGAGTAGATCCAGGCTTTGTGTGGCCTGAGGAGTATACAATTTAGGGGGTGTTCTCTGTTAGGAAGAAGGATACAAAAATGAACATTTATTTAAAATGAGAAAAGAAATCACAATATATTACAAATTTATAAAAGCTTACAAATGCTACAGACATCAGAAAATCTAGAAAATAACCTGATATCAACTTCCTGACACACTCCTATAAAGTCTTTTTCCTATATTGTTGGTTACATACTTTTTATTCACCTGTTCATATGATGATTTTATATCTTCTATAAAAGAATAGAAAGATAATTCTCTCCTTTAGCACAATTGAACAAAATTTGTATTTTATTATTGATATTTTTCTTTCATTTTTATCATTGATACAGTTTTTAATTGCCATTGTGATCATAATGACAGGTTTTTTTGTGTTTTTTTTTTTTTGAGGAAGGTTAGCCCTTAGCTAACTACTGCCAATCCTCCTCTTTTTGCTGAGGAAGACTGGCCCTGAGCTAACATCCACGCCCATCTTCTTCTACCTTATATGTGGGACGCCTACCACAGCATGGCTTTTTGCCAAGCAGTGCCATGTCCACACCCGGGATCCGAACCCGGCGAACCCCAGGCTACCGGAGAAGCGGAGTGTGCGAACTTAACCACTGCGCCACCGGGACGGCCCCATAATGACAGGTTGACAAGATAGTCTTCTTTCCTTCAGTTTACATATTTAGCTTCCTTCCTATATTTTAATTCTTATTCATCAAAAATTCTGGAAAAAAACCCAAAATGGATCTGAAAATAAGGCGTTTATATGAGCAATTTGAGTGTTTCTAAAAATTGACACTGCATTGTATTGTTATGTAATTATATAATCAAATCACTCTTAATATTCCATACATTGAGTTATCGATTAATATGTTCAGGCTTTTCGTGACTGCAACACTTGCTTCTTCAGGCTAGTTTGCTGTGTCCATGACACATTCATGTGCCATTTCATCTGAAACTGCCAGTTTTCATCAGAACAAGATAAGTCAGATACACTAAAACATGGTCCAATATGGTCAGACACATAAAACATGCAAATTCATACATAGACAAAATTACAGTTTGTAGTACTGCTACAGGCTTGTGCTCTGCAAACATAAGATTTCTGATAAATTCTATATCACAAGATTCCCACAAAAATGTGGTGTAGCCGCTATGGAAAACAGTATGGAGTGTCCTCCAAAAAAAAATAGAACTACCATATGATCCAGCAATCCCACTTCTGGATATATACCCAAAAGAATTAAAGTAAGGATCTTGAAGAGATATATGCACTCCCACATTCACTGCAGCGTTATTCACAATAGCCAGGCTATGGCAACAACCTATATGTGCATTGATAGATGAATGGATAAACAAAATGTGATATATACACACAATGGAATATTTATTCAGCCTTAAAAAAGAAAGAAATCCTTTCATACGCTACGACATGGATGAACCTTGAGGACATTGTACTAAGTGAAATAAACCAATTACAAAAAGGCTAATATTGCATGATTCCACTTACATGAGTATCTAAAGTAGTCACACTGAGAAGCAGAGCATAGAATAGTGGTTGATAGGAGCTGGGAGCGGGGGAGGAGGGTAATGGGGAGTTGCCATTCAATGGATATAAAGTCTCAGTTATGCAAGATGGGTAAGTCTAGAGGTCTGCTGTACGAGATAGAGCCCATAGTCAACAGTAATGTATTGTACACTTAAACATTTGTTGAGGGGGCCAGCCCAGTGGCGTAGCAGTTAAGTTAGTGTGCTCTGCTTTGGCGGCCTGGGTACGCCGGTTCCGATCACAGGCGTGGACCTACACACCACTCATCAAGCCATGCTGTGGCAGGTGTCCCACATATAAAGTGGAGGCAGATTGTCACAGATGTTAGCTCAGGGCCAGTCTTCCTCAGCAAAAAGAGGAGGATTGGCGGTGGATGTTAGCTCAGGGCTAATCTTCCAGAAAAAAAAAAAAAAATTTGAGAGAATAGAGTTCATGTTAAGTGTTCGTACCACAATTTAAAAAATAGACGGTGCATTTATAGCTGCATATGCTGCATTGGTGAATATACTAGTGAGAGAAGAAAACTCTCATTCTGACTAGGCAGTACTGAATCCTCCATATATAGTTTTACATGTCCAGTGAATGGAAGAATTTTCCACAGGCTAGTTTCTGGCTCTGTGCATTCCAAACCTTATTTCTCCTCAACTACACATATTTCCAGTGCTGGGTACTGTAGGGCACATTAGTACCAAGATATAATCTTTGGCCCTACACCTTAGTCAGCATAGTGTGAGGTAAGAGTATTCCTGGAAGCCATTTCTATGCTGGAGTGGCTGGAATGACATAGAAGTGGCTGCGAGCCGTGCAGCTACGTCTGATCAAACCAAAAATAAATGTAAATCCAATTCAACTTCCCCTTTGAATGACCACAGCCACCCAATGCCAACCCCACCATCAGGGGAAGAATGACAAAGGGGAAGTTGGAGTGGAAAGAGACAGCTATCTTAACTGATTGCAATTAAATATTTTACTTTTGAAAATTTTACAAAAGCATATAGCCATGTTATTCCCCTGTTAGGGCCTTGTAAGGAGCTGCTGTAAGGGTCTATGATGCTTAAGCTTTACTAGCTTCAGAGTAAATTTGGTATTAGATGTGGAGTGTGAGAGAGAGAGAGGAGTCAAGGATGATGCCCAGGTTTTTGGCTTGAGCAACTGGGTGAGTAGAGTTGCCATTTACTGAGATATAGAAGATAAGGAGAAGAGAAGGTTTCTGGGTGAAAATCAGAAGTTCAGTTTGGGAAAGGAAAAGTTTAAGATGTCTATTAGACAGTTAAGAGGAGATGTCAGATAGGCAGTTGGCTATGAGTCTGGAATTCATGGGAGAGGGTTGGCTGAAGAAGTAAATTAGGGAGACAATAGCACATGGAATATATTTGAAGCCATGAGATTGGATATGGAGTGATGAGAGAGAGAGAAAAGAGGTGGACCAGGATGGAGCCCTGGGAAACTCCATTGTTGGGGAAGTTGGGGAAAGAAAGAGGGATGAACAAAGAAGACTGAGAAAGGAGCCAATGGGCAGAAAAAAACCAGGAGAGTGTGGCGTCCTGGAAGCCAAATGAAAAAGTGTTTCAATGTGGAAGGAGTGATCAACTATTTTGAATAATGTGAGGACTGAGAATCAAACATTAGACCTGAGATTGAACCTCAGCATCCTTGAGATCAATGGTAATGGAGAACTTGCCAAGAGCTGGCTGGAGTGAGTCGGAGAGAAGGCAAGGAGTAGAACTAGAGACAGTGACAATACTTGGTGCTTTAGGACCTGCTTTCCAAGCTCTTGGGATTGATCCCTAGCAGCACACATAGATTTACTTCATTATTTTTAAAAGTTGTTTAGTGTAAGGATTACTGTAATTTATTTATCCAGTTCCCTGTTGATGGACATTAAGGCTGTTAATCTTGGTGATTATAAATAATGCTGCAATGAATATCTTTGAACATATATTTTTGTGTAAATGCAAAATATGCCTCTAAGATAGATTTCTGAATTCTGAAATTGCTAAATAAAGAGTATGCACGTTTTCAGTTTTAACACGTATAGCCAAATTGCCCTCAGTTGACTTTCTCATCAGTAATATATGAGGATTGCCCTTGCCCCACACCTTTTTAAGCAATGGATACTACTAATCTTTTAATCTTTGTCACCCTGATAGGTTTTTAAAATAGTGATGTTGTTTTAATTTGCATGTCTTTGGTCACCATAAAGCAGAACAGCTTTTCATATTTATTTCCTTTCATATTACAACCGGGGCCTTTGAGGATTTTTCTATTAGAGCATGTGTCTTCTTTTTATTTTCATCAATTTGTTAGAAATGTGTCATATATGTTGCAAATATTTTTTCCCGAAATTTTGTTTGACTTGCAACATTATTTATGGTGCTTCTAGAGAGATTTTTTTAAACGTGGTCTAAGCTTTCATTATTTTTTTTAATGGTTTTTGCCTTCAATGTCGCTTCTGATTGTTTTTTAACAAGAGCCCCAGAAATAGATTTTAAGATTATTAATCCAAAGCTCAGAGAGAACACGTTCTCTTTTCACAGCTAATCAGACATCTGCAATGGGGACAAAATTGCTCCTCCCCACCCCCAACTTTAATCAAGACATTTCTCTTTATATTATCGACAAAAGCTACTGCCTAATTGAGACTTCTGTGTCTGCAACAAATGCTTCTACATATTTGGTCTCACAATGCCCAGGGGCTAATGGGACCATGTGCTTTCTCTAACAAACCCGAGAACAAACATGAGTAAGACGGCCTATTGTGGGCTTTTTCAGCCATTTTGTAAAATATAATATTTTCAGCATGCAAATTACATAAAATGGTAGCAATGCAGTTTTCTCGAGTTGGATGCATTTCAGTTCATTCTAGTTACAAAGCAGACCTGAAATAAAGTAATTCCTTTCCAAAATATTTCTTTTAAGATTTTTTTAATTTTTTTTTCCTTTTTCTCCCCAAAGCCCCCCAGTACATAGTTGTATATTCTTCGTTGTGGGTCCTTCTAGCTGTGGCATGTGGGATGCCACCTCAGCACGGTTTGATGAGCAGTGCCATGTCCGTGCCCAGGATTCGAACCAACGAAACACTGGGCCGCCTGCAGCAGAACGCACAAACTTAACCACTCGGCCACGGGGCCAGCCCCTTCCAAAATATTTTTTAATCGTGAGTTTTCTTAAAGCCCTTTAGGTCAGATGATTCTGCCTTGCATGGGTTAGAAACCACTACTGATCTGTTAAATGAAGTGGCTTCCACTGTACTTGAACACTGCAAGTTGAACTTTCTTTAAACTTAAAAGCTGACACAAAAGAGTTTCAGTATCAACTGAATTGTTAAAGAAATTTTCTTAATGATTAATAAGTCAACTCTAAAAAATGCTGTCAACTATGCACGGAATAAAGAGTTCTCAATCTTGTTTTTTGCTCATAGGAGTCCAGGTGTTTTAGAGGTAAATTTTGAACTCAGTAAGTGTCCAAAGTAAGGAGAATAAAATAGAGCATCCAGACTTCAATTACTGCCAAAAAAAAAAGGCTTAAAAAATTTCTCAGATCACAAGAAACTGTGAAGCTGTTAAGAGAGCAGAATGCAGAAACTGACACTTCCAGCACTCCTGTTAGGGAAGCAAAACCTGGAAAAAGAATATTCTCTATTCAAATTTTTTCCTCATACTTCTCTGAGATGGCCGGTTATGAGATTATCATATTAAATCGATAACAGTTACAATTCATGAGAGAATAAATTATCCCATTCACAATAGGAATAAAACCCATGAACTATCTAGGACTAAACAAGAAATGAGCAGGAGGACCTATATAAAGAAAGTATAAAACTCTCATGGGCCATAAAATAAGACATCAATAATGGAGACATTTTATTCTTACACTGGAAGACTCAACATTATAACAATGTTAGTTCTCCATCACTTGATCTAGAAGTCCAACACACACCCAACCAAACTTCTAGAATGAAATTCTCTGAAGGGGGAGATGAGGAACTTGAGAAAATCGTCATAAAATACACTAAAATCTGGAAAAGAAGGGTAATAAGTGGGGATTAATCCTACCAGATAGTAACATGTAATATAAAGCCACAGTTGTTAAAAGAGTGTGGGTACAAGAATTGACAGTTTAATGGATCAGAATGGAGTATAGAAACAGACTCAAATATATGAGAGAACATAGTACTATAGGATAAAGTTGACATTCATTCATTCAACAAATATTTATTGAGCCATATCTGATGTAGACATGCAACACCAAAATTTTTGCCTTAAGTGGAGTTTCAATTCTCATAGAGGAAACAAACACAATAAGTAAAATATACAGTTCATCAGACAGTGATCAGTGCTATCGAGAAAACTCAGACAGGAAAGAGAGATGGGAGTTGGAGAGACTGCAATTTTAAATAGAGCAGTCATTTCAGCAAAGACCAGGAGTTGAAGGCATGAGCCATATGTAGATTTCTGGGAAAAGAGCAGATCAGATAGAGCAGGGTTTTTCAACCTGGGCAATGTTGACAGTTTGGGCCAGGTAATTCTTTGGTGTAGGGGAGTCTATCCTGAGCATTGTAGGATGTTTAGCAGTCCTTCACCTCTTACCACTAGATGCCAGTAGCACCCTTCCCCTGGTTGTGACAATCAAAAATATCCCCAGGGACTGGCCCAGTGACACAGTGGTTAGGTTTGATGCACTTGGCTTTGGAGGCCCAGGTTCACAGGTTTGGATCCTGGGTGTGGACCTACACCACTCAGCAGTCATGCTTTGGCAGCGACCCACATACAAAATAGAGGAAGATTGGCACAGATGTTAGCTCAGGGTTAATCTTCCTCAGCAAAAAAAAATTAAAATTTTTTTCTAAAATGTCTCCAGACATTTTTCCAAAGAAGATATACAGATGGCCAACAGGCACATGAAAAGATGTTCAACATCACCACTTATTAGGGAATACAAGTCAAAACTACAATGAGATATCACCTCACACCCATCAGAATGGCTATAATTAACAAGACAGGAAATAACAAGTGTTAGAGAGGACATGGAGAAAAGGGAACTCTCATACACTGCTGGTTGGAATGCAAATTAGTTCAAACACTATGGAAAACAGTATGGCGATTTCTCAAAAAATGAAAAATAGAACTACCATATGATCCAGCTATTCCACTTCTGGGTATTTATCCAAAGAACATACAAACACTAATTTGAAAAGATACATGCACCCGTATGTTCATTGCAACATTATTCATAATAGCCAAGACTTGGAAGCAACCCAGGCGCCCATGATTGGATGAATGGATAAAGAAGATGTGGTGTATAACGGTATACTATTCAGCCATAATCATGCCATTTGTAACAACATGGATGGAACTTGAGGGTATTACGCTAAGCAAAATAAGTCAGATAGAGAAAGACAAATACTGCATGATCTCACTCATATGTGGAAGATAAACAAACAAACACATAGATTGGTAGTTACCAGAGGAGAAGTGGGTGGGGGAAGGGTAAAAGGGGTAAACGGGCACATATGTATGGTGATGGATGGAAACTAGACTATTGGTGATGAACATGATACAGTCTACACAGAAGTCTAAATATAATGATGTACACCTGAAATTTACAAAATGCTATAAACCAATGTGACCTCAACAAATTAATTTTTTAAAAATGTCCCCACAAATTGTCAGATGTCACCTGGGGAGCAAAATGCACCCCAAATGAGAACCTCTGAATTAGAGAGAACAGTGAGGGTAAATGTTCTGAGTGGCTGAGGAGAGTGGCTGGCATGTTAGAGGAAGAGCAAGGGAGCCATTGAGACTAGAGCGGAGGCAACATGAGTCAAGGATTTGGGGGTTGGTGCCGGGAGAAGAACTGGCAGAATATGAGGTAATATAGGAGTCTGTGGCAGATCATACAGGGCCTTGTAAGATATTGTGATAACTTTATCTTTTGTGCAGCATGAGACAGAGGATTTTGAGCAGAGAAGTAATTTGATGTCTTATATTTTCAAAGAACCACTCAATCTGCTGTGTTGAGAATATATTGTAGCTGAGCAAGGGAAGATGCAGGGAGACCAATTATTGCAATAAGCCATAGAAGAGGTGACAATGGCTTTGAAAGAACTAGGGTGATAGTAGTGGACGTGGGGAGAAATGATAAATTCTGGATATATTGTGATGGTAGAGTCAATAGGATTTGCTGACAGCTGTGAATAAAAGAAGGTAATCAAGAATGATCCCCAAGATCTTAGCTTAAGCAACCGAGGGATAGAGTTGACATTTATTGTTATGGGGAACACTTCAGAGGTTGCAAATTTTTTTTTTAAATGAAGAAGATTGGGCCTGCCCGGTGGCACAGCGGTTAAGTTTGCATGTTGCGCTTCTCGGCGGCCCGGGGTTCACCAGTTCGGATCCCGGGTGTGGACATGGCACCACGTGGCACACCATGCTGTGGTAGGCGTCCCACATATAAAGTAGAGGAAGATGGGCACGGATGTTAGCTCAGGTCTAGCCTGCCTCAAAAAATAAATAAATAAATGAGAAAGATTGTCCCTGAGCTAACATCTGTGCCACTCTTCCTCTACTTTGCATGTGGGACGCCACCACAGCATGGCTTGATGAGCAGTGTGTAGGTCTGCACCCTGGATGTGAACCCATGAACCCAGGGCTGCCGAAGTGGAGTACACAAACTCAACCACTACACCACCAGGCCAGTCTCCAGAGGTTGCAAATTTTGAGGGGAGATTAGGAGTTGGGTTTTGGACATGTTGAATTTGAGTGATCTTTAGGACATCAAAGTGGAGGGGATGTGTTCAATTGGATATGTGGCTCTGGATTTCCTGGGAGAGGTCAGGGCTGGAAATATAAATTTGAGGTTATTTGCATACAGGTGGTATTTAAGCATGAGACTAGAGGAGATCACCATGGGAGTAAATTCAGACAGAAAAAGGCCTAAGAATTGAGACCTGAGATGGCCCAAAGTTAAGAGGTCAGGCGTTGGGAAAATAGAGAGGGAAGGATTGAGGAGCTGGTAAAAGAAACTGAAATGGCAGGTCAAGAGAGATGGAAGAAAACCAGGAAAGTGTGTCCTGGAAGCCAAGTGGAGAAAATGCTTCAAGGAGGGAGGAGTAATCAATTATGTCAAATGTCACTGATAGGTCTTTGGATTTAGCAACAGGGAAGTAATAAGTGACCTTTATAACAGCAGTTTGAGCAGAGTGGGGAGAGTGAAAGAATGGCTGGATGTGGGTTCAAGAGAGAATGGGAGGAAAGGAATTAAGAGTTAGCAAGAACAGGCAACTTTTCTGAGGCAGTTTGTTTAAGAGGGGAGCAGAGAAAGAGTAAGTAACTAGAGAAGGAGGTGAGTTCAAGAGAAAGTTCAAGATGGGGAATAGAAATAACATCTTTGTATGCTGATAGGAATGATGCAATGGAGAAGGAGAAGCTGATGATGCAGGGGAGAGAAGGAAACTGCTGGAGTGAGGTCCCTGAGTAGGAGAAAGGGCATGGAATCTAGTGCACACGGAGAGTGATGGGCCATACATAGAATCATAGACGGTTGGTTTATAGCAACAGGAGGGAGAGCAATGAATAGAGACACAGTTGCAGGTAAGAGGGTAGGCTGCGAAGGTGAGAGCTTGTGGAAGTTCTCTTTTGATTGCTTCTTTCTTCTCAGTGAAATAGGAAGCAAGCTCAGCAGCTGAGAGTAAGGATCAGGGAGGTGGTGCAGAGGCCTGAGAAGAGGGGAAAAAGCGTGTTGTGAAGTTAATTCCAGCAGGTCTGGAATTAGCCTGAGCTGTTTTACTAGAGTTCCTGCACGGGTACTGACCTCTCATCAAGGCAAGAAGCATACTGATTGATGGTGTTGCTTTTAACCTTGGGTCTGAGGAGAGTCAAGGGGATTTGGACCAGCTGGTCAACATTATGTATGATAACAGTGAGACTGATCATTTGCACCCAATCTCAGTGTGACACCTGCCCCTCCCCCCAGGGCTCTACTGTTGGGGCTAGAATATGCCTATGTGACTGGTGAAATATAAAAAACCCCAATAGAGACTCCACTTTAGACCCTCGTTCTGAGGTGTTCCATGCACGTGTCAGTGGTTCCTGGTCCGAGTGAGATAGTGTCCCGCCAAGGCCCTTATAGAGAAGGGCAATAGGACCCCTTGCTATATTCTTTTCCTGTAAGAAACTACATTTGTAAGAATTGCCATTTGGGTCCTGTGAGTTTCCTCTAGCAACTGACCCTGTTCACCTGCCACTGTGAGTGCAGTGTGAAATAGACATCCAGGAGAGTGGAAAAGACCATTAGCGAGGATGAGATATATTGTTCAAAGATGGCGCTGGGACAAATCGTGTAGTAGATATGTCTGCCCAGGTCGCAATGCTTCCTCCTAGAGAACTTCTACCCTCTCTATCTTCCCCATTCCAATCCACAGGCTTTCAGGATTGAGTTCACAAGAGTCATGTTTATGTTAAGTGACCCATGTCCCCTAGCCATAACTGATTGGATCAGAGGTGAACCCCTGACCCAAGCTGAACTAATCAAAGTCTCTTCCAGTCTCAAGGGTTAGCATCTTGAAGGGAGGAGACCTAAAACCTTAGATGAGTTTTGGTCTGGCCAGCCCCCGCTAACAGAGCCAAGCAGCAGAGAAAACGAAGCCACGAGAGCAGCAGAGATGAGAAATGGAAAGAAACTACTCTTTGCACTCCTGACACCTTCTCTCTCCCAGATTCCAGCCCTTTTGGAAATTAAACTCCATCCCAAACCTAGGGGTTCAGGAAAATCGTTCCTATTCCCATAATAAATTCCCTTTTTTCCCCATCAAGCTAGTTTGAGTTAGCTCCTTTACTAGCAGCTAAATGTCCTTAACTCATTAGTCATGGAGAAACAGAGAGAGCCAGATCCCTATTTCACCTCCTACACAAAAATACATTCCAGATGGAGTTCAGATTTCAATTTAAAAATAAAACAAGACAGGGCGTAAAATAAAATATGAGAATATTTTTATAATCTTGGAATCCAGAAACCAAAAAGGGAAAAGATTTAAACATTTGGCGAGATAAAATTTTAAAACATGTAAACAGCCAAAACGCACCACAAACACAGCTAAAAGGCATAAAAATGGGGAAATATTTGTAACAAATATGAAAAGCAAATGATTAATAGTAGTAATACACAAAGGGCTGTTATAAATCAAATAAGACAAAAAAAGGGGTAGACAAATTAGCAAAGGATAAAAATTGGTAAATCACTGAAGACAAGATATAAATGGCCAACAAACATATCAAAAGATGCTCAACCTGACCCTTAATTCAGAAATAGATGAAAACTATAGATCAGCAACTATCAGAAAGAGTAAAAACCCTAGTGTTGGCAAGGTTTTGAAAAAACATGCACTCTTTTACCATTGGTAAAAACTGTTTGGGCTGCAATTTTGCAACATCAATCAAAATCTTAAAGGCATAAAACCTTTCGACATGAGCAATTCCACTGCTAGGAATTTATCCTACAAAAATATTCACATAATTTGTGTGACACCATATTATAAGGAAGTTTATTATAAAATGGTTTATAACAGTAAAGTTTGGACACACCCAAATATCTATCACAGGGCGCTGCATTTTTTAAAAAATATGGTATATCCGCAGAGTGTAATGTGCTGCAGCAATTAAAACAGATTGAAGCAGTATTGTGTGTGCTGACACTGAAAGTTACTCAGGAGATATTTTAAGTGGAAAAAGCAAGTTGCACATCACGTTAAAAGTATGTTATTTTTTTTAAGAAGGGGGAGGGGCAACTAGAATACTTTGACCTCATAACAGTGGTTACCTACGGGCAGTGGGAATGGGGCAGGAGGGGGGGACAGAAAGCTTTTCATTTTTACTTTATGCAAGTCTAAGTGGCTTAAATTTTCTGCAACAGACATTTAGAAATTTTTAACAGTTTTTAAATAAATTATTTTTAGAAACCTCAGACAAATAAATAGAAAGACTTACCATATTTTTGGATAGGAAGACACAACATCAAAATATGTCAATTCCTTCTAAGTTAATTTATAGGTTTAACATGATCCCAGTAAAGCCGACTACTTTTGGGGCTAGAGAAGCTTATCTAATGATCATATGGAAAAATAAGCAAGGAAGAATAACCAGAAATCTGCTGAAAAGGGAGAATAATGGGGCAAAGGGGACTTGTCTTAGTAAATAATAAAGCATATGCAATATATGTACAGAGCAAGGATGTTTACTGCAGTAATGTTTGTATTAGAGGCAGACTGTAGACCACTGAAATACCTCCCAATATAGGGCTAGTCAAATGAAATACGGCATGGCCATGTTATAGAGTACTAAGCAGCCGTTAAAAATAATGAAGTAGATGTACTGATGCGGAAGGATGTTCATGATATATTGCTAAGTCCAAGAAAACAAATTGCAAAACAATAAACATAATGTAATCCCATTTATGGAGGAAAGACATATGCATATGTGAACCCACTTACATTGCATCTATGTAAATGCACGGAAAGTAGATGGGAATTATGCCCACTGAACTGATAACAGTGGTTATCTCCAACGAAGCGACTGGGATTCAGATGGTGGAAGGGAGGGTAATGAGGACTTCTGTCTACTTCTAGAATGTATGGAATTTTTATCATGAGGATGCATTCATGTATTACCTGTGTAATATTTTTTAAAAAGTAGCTCATAACTTTACTACAAGAGCAGTTTCAACCTGCTCTCGTGTGAATGGTTGGGCATGTTGGACCACAAGCAAAGTTTACAAATGAGTCTTCAGCGATTCATTCAATCACATGTTCATTTCTTCATTCATTCAACAAATATTTCTTAAGTGTCTGCTATGTGCCAGGCACTTGGTGCCCTTGGTGACTGACAGACACTGCTCTGATCCAAGGCAGCTTGCTCACCTGGGTAATTGCTGAAGCCAGCTGTCAGATAAAGTGACTGAACCACAGGAACAGTTGATATGGCCCTTTAGAAGCCACGTAGATAAATTGTGTATGATTAATGGCTACTAATAAAATAAGAACTTCATGCCTATTACAAGAAAGTCCAAAAGTGAGAGAACATGACAGAGGCAGAAAATTTGAATCTAATGATGCTAAAAGGGAAAGCAAACAACATTGGAAAAATCCAACTTGTCTCTTGTAAAACTTTTGCCTAAAGTCTTTCTGCTCTTGGAACCAACTATGGAATTGACTCTACCCTCACTTGTACCTTATGGGCTGCCAAAATGGAAACCCACGCATGGGACTCTGCGTTTTCCTTCTGTATCATCACAGGCTCAGGGAGTGGAGAAGGGCAGGGTATTGCCAGGGCAGTTGTGGGGACCTCAGGAACCATAGATTTGCAGCTAAATATCTGAACCCTCTCTTCCTGGGGAGGACTGGGGTTTCGGGGATCAGAGCCAAAGTGTGAGGTTTCTACCAGAGGCAGCACAGGTTGCCAAGAACCTGAAGATCAGGTCAAGTCAAAGCCTTTAGGAAAAAGTTGAGGTCTGATCACCAGAATGCCCTGGTGCAGGCCCAAACCAGAGTCAGAGGCAAGATCCAGACTGAGCCAAGAATTTGGTGCTGCGTCTCCTCTTAGCACACTTGCCCCTATCTCTCTAAGCTACCGAATTCCCTCCTCATGTTCCGCTTTCTGTCCTCCCACATCCTTTTGACTCAATTCATGATGTTGGCTTTCCTGTTAGAACCTTGGCTCTTCTCCACATAGTGCCTGGCTCTCTGCCTCAGGCTCCCCAAAAGTCCTGGGACAACTCAGCCCCTAGGACCCTGCTGCCCAAGAGTTAAGCGTATGGCCAGCACTCCCACCCCATTTGCCCTAGTCTCTCTGGTGGGGGCAGACCAGGGCCAAGATCAGGGGCATTAGAATCTCACTAAAGGCCCCCTGGCAAGGCCCTGCCTGAGCAGCATTACCTTTCCAATATTGCTCCCTTGGCAATATTTGCAGTACTTGGCATGCATATTTCTCAGTGTAAATTCCCAAATTGGTATTCTGGATTAGCAACCAACAACTTGTAAATTTAGATCGGGGAATTCTGACCCTAGACCTGAACACTCCTGGGGAAGCCAACAAGACAAAGTTTCTGAATCTTCAAATATGAGAAACAGACCCTAGGTTCTTTCAGAAACAGACCCTAGGCCCCCGGGAAGGCCCTGCTCATACAGTCAGCTGGTTTCTTTCTTTGCCACCTCATCATGGCGATGGGCAGAGGCCAAGGGATGATTCTGAAATGTAGGACCCTCTCTGGAAAGGTGGGCTTAAGGAAGGCCTCCAGGAGGGTCCTTGGGCAAAAATAAAGGGTGTGCAAGCATACGGTAGTGGGGGGCGTCAGTGGCCAGAAGGAAGAGACAGAGTCGCAAAGTTGTTAAGAATGAGGGCTCTGCCTGTGTTTGTATCTCAGCCTGGCCACTTAGAAGCTGTGAGACTCTGGGCAAGTTAATTAACCTCTCTGAGGTTCAGTTTCCTCATTTGTAAAATGGGATCATAATAGCACTTACTGCTACGTTGTGAAAATTAAATGAGACAGTACCACAGAAGAGTTAGCACAATGCTGAGCACATAGGAAGCACTCAGTAAATGTCACCTGTTTATAGGGCAAAGAGTGAGCTAAGGAGGTTCCAATAGGGAGGAAGAGGGGAATGAAAGAGAGGTGAGAAAGATTCAGACAAATTTTGTCTAACTCCCACTTTTTCCCTAGGGCCAACCTTGAATATTTCAGGTGTTTACCCAGAAACACATTTTCATGCTTTGTACATTTCCCTGTCATTACAGATTTCCAGTCTCAACTCTGTCCTTGTCTAGCTGTGTGGCCTTTGGCGAGTCTCCTAATCTTTCTATGCCTTAGTTGCGCCAAATGTAAAACTAGGTGGTTATTGTAGAAAAATGTTAAGGTCATTCCTATTCTAACATTCTGGTTCTGTATTACATTCTTTTCTTTTTCTTTGGGAAATTGCTATGGGTTGAATTTTGTCTCTAAAAATGACATGTTGAAGTCCTAACTCCTGGTACCTGTGAATGTGACCTTATTTGGAAATAATTACAGATGTAATCAAGTTAAAATGAAGTCATTAGACGGGGCCCTAGTCCAATAGAACTGGTGTGCTTACAAGAATAGAGGACCTACAGAAACACGCAGGGGAACATTCAGCTTTGAGAACTCAGAGCAGTCCAAAATTGTAACCTCAAGGAAACCATAAACCATAAAGTTGGAGTGCCTTAATTTTTAACATTTCCAGTAAAATGGTTTAATAGGTGCTTTCATTTGATAAAACAGAGGAAGGAAGGAAGGAAGAAAGGAAGGAAGGAAGGAAAGAAAAGAGAAAGAAAGAAAGGAAAGGAAAGAAACTCAAACAGACACAGGGAGAAGATGACCATGATGATAGAGACTGGAGCGATGCATCTAGAAGCCAAGGAACACCAACAATTGCCAGCAAACAGGAGAAGCTAGGAGAGAGGGAA